>NW_026897691.1:0-109316 GCF_033153095.1 Gastrolobium bilobum | reverse complement strand
TAGTGCTTAACTGCGGCATAAATTGCTATGTGCTTAGGGTAATAGTGCTAGGTTGGTTGCATGAGATGCACCACTAAGTGACAAGGAGTTGTCAACCAAATGTTAAGAGAGGGTATGAGATACTGTTGATAAGGATCAACCCATTATTTAAATTAATCTTGCGGTCTCAGACGGGGGTTAAAAATAAATAATCGCACTCTTAATCTCACTAAGGTAATATCTAAAAGTAGATTAACCCTAAGTCAAATGGTAAGGGTCATTGACTTAGATAAAATAGTGGGAGGGGAAATTATTTAAAGTCTTTAATAATTTGTAACACGACAATATAAATTAATTAATCTATCTTTATATTTTCAGTTTTTAGTATGACTAATCCACTGTCACTGCGCTCAATACTCGATACGAACAAACTGACTGGTCCTAATTTTATGGACTGGTATCGGAACGTCAGAAATGTTCTGCGGGTCGAAAAAGTTGCTTATGTCCTTGACACTGCTTTACCTATTGCGCCTAAGGAAGGGGAAGATGGGTTCGCGGAATTTGATTTCGTGGCCCACAAGCAACACATGGATGATAATGTGTTGGCTTGCTGCATCATGCTAGTATCCATGTCACCTGAACTGCGTAAACAGTACGAGCATATGGATGCCCCCTCTATTATCCTGCATCTCAGGGAGTTGTATGATATTAAAGGCAGACATGAAAGGTATGAGACCTTTAGGGAATTGTTCCTATGCAAGATGACTGAAGGCATATGTTTTAACCACCATGTACTGAAGATGATAGCGCTCATTGAGAAGCTAAAGGGTCTAGGGTTCACAATGGATGTTGAATTAATTAATGACTTAGTTCTATCATCTCTTCCTCCTTCTTTCAGTGAATTCATAATGAATTATAACATGCATGGGATGCTTGTGAGCTTGCCAGAGTTGTTAAGTATGTTAACAACTGCTGAAATGTCTATCAAGAAGGATGAGACACAAGCTCTTCTGATTGGTGGGCCTGAAAGGGCCAAGGGTAAGGGCAAGGATACTGCGAAAGGCAACTCCCTTAAGCGCAAAGGAAAGTCCAAAAGGAAGAAAGGCAAAAAGAAGGGTAAGAGTGCATCCAAGGACCAAAGCGGTGTTGTGTGCTTCCATTGTGGCAAAAAGGGCCATTGGAAGAGGAATTGTCCAGACTACCTGAAGAGTGTGAAGGAGCATGGGGATGACTCTACCTCAGGTATTCACATGATTGAGATAAATTATTCTTGTGCTAATATGACTTCATGGGTATTGGATACCGGTTGTGGTTCTCATAATCTACAATGTGTTGCAGGTGCTTAGGAGCCCTAGAAGATTGGAGAAGAACGAGGTGGACCTCTGCGTTGGTGATGGAGCAAGAGTTGCTGCTCATGCTGTTGGAGATACCGACCTCATTAGCCTACGGGCCTCTTATTGCATTTGAATAATTGTCTTTATGTTCTTGGCATTTCTAGAAACATTATTTCTATTTCTTGTTTAGAACAAGATGGTTTTGCTTTCACTATTAGGGATGGTACATTTTCTATCATTTTGAATGATATTGTTTTTGGTACTGCTTCTTTAATAAATGGCTTGTATGTTTTGAAAATGGGAACCGAAGTGCTCAATGTAGATGTGAAACGACCTAGGATAGATAATCAATCCTATCTTTGGCACTGTAGACTAGGGCACATAAAATGAAACAAGATTGTCTAGGATGCATAGAGATGGATGCCTAGATCCCAAGGATTTGGAATCCTATGGACAATGTGAATCTTGTCTAGCTGGGAAAATGATTCGTCAAAAGCCCAAAGGGCTTGAGATTCATAGGGCTAGTGAGTTATTAGAACTCATTCACTCTGATGTATGTGGCCCAATGTCTATTAAGGCTAGAGGAGGATACTCCTATTTCATTAACTTTACGGATTAAGTAGAGAAACAGCGTGGCAAGATGGTTAAGTCACTGCGATCAGATCGTGATGGTGAATATCTGAGCCATGAGTTTCGGGATTATCTGAGAGAAAATGGAATTCTCTCGCAGTTTACTGCACCTTACACACCACACCAATATGGTGTCTCAGAAAGAAGAAACAGGACCTTGTTAGACATGGTTAGGTCTATGATGAGTGAGACTCAACTTCCAAAATCGTTTTGGGGATATGCCTTAGACACAGCAGTATACCTTCTAAATAGGGTACCGTCTAAATCTGTTCAGACCACACCATATACGATATGGAATGGTAAGAGACCCAACTTGAGTTACCTCAGGGTATGGGGATCGTCGGCTTATGTCAAAGCGTTGGCATCAGACAAACTTAGTGGTGAGAGTACTAAATGTCAATTTGTGGGGTATCCCAGAGGTTCTAAGGGATACTACTTTAAACACAAGGTGTTTGTGTCCAAGAATACTGAGTTCCTTGAGAAGGATTTGATCTCTTAAGGAGCCAGTGAGAGTAAGATTGATCTTGAAGAAGTTCAAGAACCACAAGAACATATTGAGGAACCCGAGTCTGCTCTGCAGGCGACGTTCTCCAAAGGAGAAGTAAACACACAACTCCGTAGGTCTACGAGGGTCATCCATCCACCTGAGAAGTATAGGTTTGTGATTGAGAATCAGCAAATCGTCGAGGATGATGAACCAAGTAACTACGAAGAGGCAGTCAAGGATGTTAACTCTTCTAGATGGCTTGAAGCCATGGAATCTAAAATGGATTCGATGTATCAAAACAAGGTATACCTTGATTCCTAAACCGCAAGGAATAGTTCCTATCGGTAATAAATGGGTCTTTAAAAGAAAGACTGGTGCAGATGGCAACGTTCAGACCTACAAAGCTAGGTTGGTGGCGAAAGTGTATCGTCAAAGACAAGGAGTTGACTACGATGAGATTTTCTCACCGGTTGCCATGATCAAATCTATTAGGATCATGCTTGCAATAGTAGCAGGCATCAAGGAGTTGGAATATTCGTTTTGATGAAGTCGTTAGGAGTAATGGTTTCATCAAGAATGAGGATGAACCTTGTGTTTACAGGAAGGTTAGTGGGAGTAATGTTGTCTTCCTAGTGCTTTATATAGATGACATATTACTTATAGGAAATGACATCCCCACATTACAAATAACGAACGAGTGGCTTTCAGAAAGCTTCACCATGAAGGATTTGGGAGAAGCGGCCTTTATACTTGGTATAAAAATCTATAGAGATAGATCCAATAGGCTGCTGGGTTTATCTCAATCCACGTATGTTGACAAGATGCTAAAGAGGTTTAGCATGGAAGGGCGAAAAGGGGTTTTCTTCCCGTTAGTCATGGGGTACACCTTTCAAAGGCTATGTGTCCTAAGTCACAGCCTGAGAAAGATCTCATGAGTGAAATTCCATACGCTTCGGCTATTGGATCCATCATGTATGCCATGATATATATGAAACCAGATGTCTCATATGCTTTGAGCATTACGAGCAGATACCAGTCTGACCCTGGAGAGGGTCACTGGACAGCAGTCAAGACCATCCTTAAATACTTAAGAAGAACTAAGGATGTGTTTCTGGTCTATAGTAAAGTTGATGAGTTTACAGTGAAAGGGTTCACTGATGCCAGCTTTCAAAGTGACAAAGATGACTGTAAGTCACAATCAGGGTTCGTATTCACCATAAATGGTGGGGTAGTATCTTGGAAGAGTTCCAAGCAGGAAACAAAAACAGATTCAACGACAGAAGCTGAATACATAGCTGCTTCAGAAGCGGCTAAGGAGGACGTGTGGATCAAGAAGTTTATATCTGAACTAAGGGTGGTTCCAAGCGTAGATGAGCCCATACAATTGCTTTGCGAAAGCACTGGAGCCATTACGCAGTCAAAGGAACCTAGGTCTCATCAAAGATCTAAACACGTGCTCCGCGGATATCACCTAATTAGAGTAATCATTGATATGAAGGATGTAAAGATGGATTATGTTCCCACAGATAATAACCTAGCCGATTCTCTGACAAAGGCTGTTTCTCAGAGAAAACATGATAGTCATTATGAGGCTTTAGGTATACGACTTAGGTCAGATTGGCTCTAGGCCAAGTGGGAGCTTGTTAGTATATGGATGTCCTAGAGACAATCTTTTGATTAGATTAGGACATATGTGGACCTTTTATATTGTCACAAATAAATAAAAGCACTATTTATCCTGTTTCATATTTTGTCTCAATATTATTGTTAATATTTTATATGAGTAACTGGATAAACCCCTTGGAATAGAACAGGTATCTCTTGAGTATCTGTGATGAGATCACGATCATGAGGATTCAAGGATACCGCACGTTTATTCCTAATTTTATGTTCCTAGTCTAGAGACTCTGAGAATGGGGATCAGTGATCTCAGGTAAGACTAGCACGACTTATCTACTTGTATTCGGATACAAGGTAAAGACCTCATGAGCTACAGATATGGAGATGTCTTAGCTAAAGTCGTGGGTGGACCTATAAGGGTATAGCTCGCACTGAACAAACCCACAAAGAGACTCTATGAGGAAATCTTACAAAAGTATCATTAGAGCAGTCTCTTAATATTTGGGTATGTCTTTCCTTAGACCATAAGTTGTCACCTAGACTGTGTTCTAGAAGGCATGTTTTGATTGTATACCTCGTCTGCCTGAAACATGGAGACTCATAGGTATACTTTTGGGCATGTCTAGAAAGAGCACAGGCCTAGGGTGATAAGCTGAAGGAATTCGTCAAATCTCTGTAAGGGATTAAGTTATCTGTAAACCGGAGAAATCGGGATGACATTTACAAGACTCGGAAATCTATGCATAGTAAAAGAGATCATGAGATGATCTGCCTTTAGAGTCAGTAAATTGAAGATTCCCTATTTCGAATTAAAGCTTACCCTAAATCGCAAGGGTTGATACGTAACCTCACCCTAGGTTTAATGGGAAGGTAACCGAGACGAAAGGAAATGCATACGACAACCAAATATGTTTAATAGGATGATCAAGTCATTAATCTAACTAGTTCTGGGGCAACAAAGCATTGCTAGTGCTCTGTGTTGTCATTAAATGAAAATCACTCTTACATAAAAAAGTTGTTTGAATTTTAAAATAAAAAAAAAACTTATATATATAAAATTACAATAAAGGAGAGATAAAATAGCATAATCGTAGGATAAGAAGAGATAAAATAAATATGATAGGATAAGGTTAAAATTGTATTTTAAAGATTTATATTATCTTTTTTCTTAAAAAAAAATTATATTATCTTTTGATTTCTGTTTTTTCAAAAGCAACCAACTACTGGCTATAAAAAAAAACAGCATTTTAACTTTTATTTTAAATTTTGCTTTTTAAAAAGTTGTTATCCACACATCTAACAATTCTCAAAAGGACTTTTATTTTATTTTTTAAAAAAGCAACTTTTTTAGGATTAAAAGCCCATCCAAACGGGCACTTAATGTGCATGTTAAAGAAGATAAGGAGTTGCAACGAGAAAATATTTTTCATACTAGATGCCATGTTAATGACAAGGTATGTAGCATGATTATTGATGGGGAAGTTGTACAAATGTTGCTTGTACTAGTTTGGTGGAGAAGTTAAATTTAGCAACTCTGAAGGATTCTAGACCATATAAACTACACTGGTTGAATGATATTGGAGAAATCAAGGTGAACAAGCAAGTGGTAGTTCCATTTTCAATTGGAAAGTATAAGGATGAGGTGTTATATGATGTTGTGTCAATGCAAGCTGGGCATATTCTCTTAGGGCGTCTATGGCAGTTTGATAGACGTGTAATGCATAGTGGGTACACCAACATATACTCATTGGTTATGAATTATAAAACCATTACTCTTGCTCCTTTAAGTTGAATGTAAGTGTATGAGGATCAAGTAAGGTTAAAAAAGAGAGTGACCATAAAAAAGAAAGAGAAAATCAGAGAGAGAAAGAGAGTGAAAAATAAGTTTCAGGTAGTGAGAAAAGAAAAGAGAGAAAAAGAAGAACTTCTTTGTGAAAGTTGGTGAGATTAACAAAACATTGGTCCCAAAACAGCCTATGATTGTACTCTTGTATAAAGAAGCTTGCTTTAGCACTAACGAAGTTGATTCTTCTTTGCCTAGTGCAATTGTTTCTATTTTGCAGGATTTTAAGGATGTATTCCCTAAAGAAATACCTGATGGTTTACCACCAATAAGGGGTATATAACACCAAATTGATTTCATACCAGGGGCAATAATTCTATATAGGCCAGCATATATAACCAACCTTGAAGAGACAAAGGAGCTCCAAAGGCAAGTTAATGAGCTTATGCAAAAGGGGCATAAGCTATTGCTTGTGCCTATGAAAGATGGTTCTTAAAGGATGTGCGTTGATTGTCATACCATCATTAATATCATTGTAAAGTATAGACATCCCATTGCTAGAAGTGATATGATATGCTAGATGAGTTGCATGGTGCATGTGTTTTTACTAAAATTGATCTTAGGAGTGGATATCATCAAATCAGAATGAAAGAAGGTGATGAGTGAAAAACTGCATTCAAAACAAAATATGGGTTGTATGAATGGTTGGTTATGCCATTTGGTTTAACTAATGCACCCAGCACCTTTATGAGGTTGATGAATCATATTTTGCGTGTATTCCTTGGAAAATTTGTGGTTGTATATTTTGATGACCTTCTGATTTATAGCACAAACTTGAATGAGCATGTTGATCATTTAAAACTTGTTTTGAATGTTTTCAGGAAGGGGAAGTTGTTTGCTAATCTAGAAAAATGTTCTTTTTGTACTAACAAGCTTGTGTTCCCTGGCTTTGCTATTAGTTCTAAAGGGATAGAGGTGGATGAATAAAAAGGTACGACAATTCGAGATTGGCCTAGTCCTACTTGTGTGAGTGAAGTTCAAAGTTTTCATGGGCTGGCTAGTTATTATAGACGGTTTGTGAAGAACTTTAATAGCCTAACAGCACCATTGACTGAGGTTATTTAAAAAACTATGGGCTTTAAGTGGGGTGATGAACAAGAAAAGACATTTAATCTGATTAAGGAAAAATTAACTAATGCTCTTTTGCTTGCTTTGCCTAACTTTACTAATACTTTTGAAATTAAGTGTGATGCCTCACGAATAGGTATTGGAGCTGTTCTAATGCAAGAAGGACGTCTCATTGCCTTCTTTAGTGAAAAGCTAAGTGGAGCTATGTAACATCCCGCCTGCAGCCGGTGTATTAACATACAAATGATATTTAAAGCGCAGCTTGCAATGATTAATCGCGGAAGCAATATACAGTTTTAATATAAATACTCAATGTTAATCCTCATTGTGGATTAACTTTTCACTTTTAATAACAATCCTTATGTAATTGCAATGCTAAAATAAAACCTGAAATACCTCGTACTCATAAATAACAAATCAAAGGCATCCATAACACATGGTGCTACAATACAAATACTCAAGTCAACAAATAATAGATTATTTAATAGTGGCATAGACAACCCATATGCTCACATGAAATAACAACATAATCCATCAAGTCTAGTCATAATCAAGTCTCATCATGGAAGAATGCATAATCATAATATGCATGACTTATAACAATAATGAAATCTCTATGCTGGCCTCTTACCTCTATCAGTGTGTCTCACGAACGTCATCTCCTAAAAATGTGCCCCAAAAAGGGATGGGATTTCTGTTAGAAATTTCAGTAAGACAAGGGGTCCTTAAGGGATCCTCCACCTCAAGCTCACTTACAAGTATAATATAAGTTATAAAACAATGCAGGTAGTATATAAAGAAACAAACTAATAACAAGATAAGGGGAATGACTATACCGGGCCATTTATAGCAATAAACAATGCAATATATCAAATGAGTGTGCAATGCTGTATATGTCCATGTCATGTGTGTATGCATCCTACTGGCCAGAGAATAAAATGTAGGGATTACGTACGTCTACAACCCACAGTACAAGGAGTCCACCATGTAACTCACACACGGGTTTACCATCTTGCATGTGGCCTGACATACTCAGGGGTTACCGTCTCGTGTGAATATCCCACATACGTATACATATGGAAAATGCACTAAAATATAATCCAGCTCAACAGTATATCCAATACTCATAATATAAATAGATATAATTCCATAATCTAGCTCAACAGTTTATCCAATACTCATAACATAAATAGATATAATTCCATAATCCAACTCAACAACATATCCAATACTCATAACATAACAAATATAATTTTCAGAAAACATACCATGCACATAAACCAATCCCCCATGGGGTTTGGTAGAACAAGTAACGGATAAAATCGAGGACCAAAAGCTTACCTGTATCGGTAAAGTTCTCAAATACCAACTCAGTATCAACGTGATCACCAACAACCAAACAATCCAGCGAGTCACAATCTGGTTTAATGGCAAACACATCATCAATAATCATATCTTACAATTTCATGTCAAATGGAACATGATTTCTTTTTCGTTTAGCGTGCTGCAAGCTTCTCCCAAAGCCCTCAAGCACAAAATTGCGTTTACTCTTTTTAAAATATTAATTACAAATCTTCACAAAATTTTTTAACATTTTAATATGCTAAACTAGACATCTCCAGCTTTACAATGACATATTATATGTCTCATTTGGAGTTGTATAACTCGGGTTATATTTTTCACAAAGTTCCTACAACAAACTAAATTTCCAGCATTAGGGTCGCAACTTAAAAACTAAACTTCGGTCAATCCACTTATCCAATGGATCTGAAAATTTACAAGGTTGTATCCCTATGTGTTATCTTCACACAGGTCTAAACCTCACTCAATTTGGAGCTCTGTAGCTTGAGATATCGCAATTTTACTAAACTAGGTCGCTGCTGTCTCGTGAAGTAATCAATTACTGCATTTTTCCATAAAGTATTCGAATACTTCTTTGACAAAATGCAAAAAACTGAGTTTTTAAGGTATACTTGACCTTCAATGATCTCCCAAACTTGTTTAGTCATTTAATTAACATACCAACACGTTTTAAACACTAAAACAACTTCAAAACTCAGCCTTTAACCTAAATCATGCTTTCTATCATGAAAAACAAAGGAAAAGTCATTCTTTTCACATGAACACAAGAGGGATGTTTGATATATACCTTGGGCTCACTAAAATAGAAAAATGAGGGAAGTTTGAAGGCTTTGAAGTTGCTCCAAACCCTTGACCAAAGGGTGCACGAAAATCCAAGGAGAAAGCTTGGTCCCCCCCCCCCCCAAGATAGCATCTTGATGCTCCAAGAAGTGAGGGAATTACTCTTAATCAAGAAAGAATGGTGACAAACCTCACACCCTCACCAAACAGAATTTAAACACCTCCAAAAACACATCTTTCTTCTACAAGACCTAAGCTTTAGTGGGTTGAGGATGATTCCATGACATAGAAGTGCATAAAGATCAAGACTTATGGGGTTTAGTGATAAAGTAGCAAGATTTACGGAGGCAAGGCTAAGGCACTATAGAGGATATCCCATGGCAGCCACACAACACTAATGAACAGCTGACATATATTAGAAAATACCCTAAGTTTTAGTGCCATTTAGCTAATTATAGGTTCACTAACTTAAACTAACAGTATTAGTTTAATTAGTTCCGCTCTTCGTTTAACTCTAAAATTTTATATTCTTAACCTAGACATTTTTCTAGGAATTATCATATTTTTACATTAATTTTTCGAGACACTTTATCGGTACGCGTTTTACACATAGCCGGTATTAATTCAGACATCATCACTCGTTATCTTTACTCCAAAATTGATATCCTTGACTAGATATTTTTCTAGGACTATTTGTATTTTCACTATAATTTTTCGAAACACTTCACCGGTACACATTTAGACCATGAAGCAGAACCGATATCCGCGATTTTCATAAGAAAAGCAAATTAAGCGTTTTTGACCTTCTCAATAATTATTCTAATATTTCTATATTTATCCCAAGTCAATTATGGAATTATTTTATAAACTCATACTTAAATTATTTTAATTTCTAATTTAATGATGCGGGTTCTTAAAAGCTGCTTTACACTACCCTACATATGACAAGGAGTTGTATGCACTAGTCAGTGTTAGTATATGGATGTCCTAGAGACAATCTTTTGATTAGATTAGGACATATGTGTACCTTTTATATTGTCGCAAATAAATCATAAGCACTCTTTATCCTGTTTCATATTTTGTCTCCATATAATTGTTAATATATTATATGAGTAACTAGATAAACCCCTTGGAATAGAATAGGTATCACTTGAGTATCTGTGATGAGATCACGATCATGAGGATTCAAGGATACCAGATGTTTATTCCTAATTTTATGTTCCTACTCTAGAGACACTGAAAATGGGGATCAGTAATCTCGAGTAAGACTAGCACTGCTTATCTACTTGTATACAGATACAAGGTAAAGACCTCATGAGCTACAGACATATAGAGATGTCTTAGCTAAAGTCGTGGGTGGATCTATAAGGGTATAGCTCGCACTGAACAGACCCGGAAAAGAGACTCTATGAGGAAATCTCACAGATAGTATCATTAGAGAAGTCTCTTGTTATTTGGGTGTGTTTTTCCTTAGACCAGAAGTTTTCGCCTAGACTGTGTTCTATAAGGCATGTTTTGATTGTATACCTCGTCTTCCTGAAACATGGAGATACATAGGTATACCTTTGGGCATGTCCTGAAAGAACACAAGCCTAGGGTGATAAGTTGAAGGAATTCGTCAGATTTCTGTGAGAGATTAGGTTATCTGTAAACCAGAGAAATCGGGATGACATTTACGGGACTCGGGAATCTATGCTTAGTAAAAGAGATCATGAGTGATCTGCCTTTAGAGTCAGTAAATTGAAGACTCCCTATTTCAAGTTAAAGCTTACCCTAAACTGCAAGGGTTGATAAGTTTCCTCACCCTAGGTTTAATGGGAAGGTAACCGAGACGAAAAGAAATACATACAGCAACCAAATATATTTAATATGATGATCATGTCATTAACCTAACTAGCTCTGGGGCAACAAAGCATTGCTAGTGCACTGTGTTGTCATTAAATGGGTTGTGGTCTTGTTGAGCCCAAGCCCATTTATGTCAGTGGCTATGTTGGGCCTAATGGGTCACACACTAACACCTTATTGTCTTGACATTATAGCATTAAAGGTTTTGGGCCTAATAATGGTTGTTAGCCCAAGAAAAAGTTTGGAAGCCTACCTAAGAAGGAACGGGGTGCATGGATGGTGATAATGGGTTGGATAGTCCAAGACATATTAATTAATTAATATTTGAATTTGAATTGACTATAGTAGTCTGTTATCAAAAAAAAAAAAGGAAAAGATAAGAGCTAGATTTGAATTTGAATTCAATTAGCATCTTATCTTAATTATGTCCTTGATTTTAGGAGAGGATTTTATGGCTGAATGGGACGCTCAAATAGGCTAGCCATATGATGGTTGTTAGACCAATAAATTGACTTTATTGTCAGCCTTATTTTTCTCCATGATTTGTGCGCTCCATGATCTGATTTTGGAGTGATTTTATGACTCAAAATCAGCAGCATATAATCCTCTTTTAGTCTCCTTTTAAAGTGGAGTTCTCCTAAGGGTTTTTCGATCGAAAAAAAACCTGCCACTTCTCCTACAATTCATGCGCCACTTTTTGTGTATTTTCTTGCTGAAAATTCACTCATCTAAACACCTTGAAACCTTGCCTCCTTCTTCTCCTATTGGGACGCCTAGCTTGCTTCCTTTTGGGTTTCGGTTGGTGGTTTTCAAGAATGGTTCTTTCATCTTGACAAACGGTGGTGTGGATCAACATTAGAGGGTTTGAACCTTCAAGCCTAACATTGATCATCTTCGAGTTTTTAATTACAAACAATGTAACATTTTGTCCTAAAGCATGTATCTTGAATTGGTATGTGTAATTCCGCTTGAGAAAATTTTTATTTTTCCCTCTCACATGCCTACGGCCTTCAAGGCTCTTTCTTTCAAGTGGTATCAAAGCCCGGTTGCTTTACTATCGACGGGTGATGGTACCTTGTTTGTAAAAATTTGTTCTTTACGATCAAGATTGTATTTTACATTTGAATTATTTGAATTCAATCTTCTACGCTTTAAAGGTTAATGTTTTCATGTAAATTTACGGTCAAAAGTTATTTAAAGAGTTAAAGCTTGAATCTTTGCATATGAATTTTGAATTACAATGCTTTAAATTGTTAAAGTTTATGTTTTATGAACATGTCAATGTGATTGCTGTGTTCATATATCTATATGTGGTCATGGTTTTGTTTCTTTATGATTCTTTGTGAAATTTTTTAAAAGAAAACATTTTTTAGAAAGGAATATGATTCGGCCATGATGTGAATATTCAAATGCCTTGTTTTCTCCACTCATACCTCTAAGGGCCAATAAAATTGCTATGTCCTAGAAGGTGACTTACCTGTAGCTCCTAAGGAAGGGGAAGCTGATTATGAAAGTTTCGATTTCGAAGCTCATAAACAACACATGGATGATAATGTGATGGCAGTCTGCATTATGTTGGCATCCATGTCGCCTAAACTGCAAAAGCAGCATGAGCATATGGATGCTCCCTCTATTATCTTACATCTCAAGGAGTTGTATGATATTAAAGGCAGGCAGGAGAGGTATGAGGCCTCTAGAGAATTGTTTTCATGCAGGATGTCTGAGAGCATGTTTATGAGCAGTCATGTTCTTAAGATGATCAGGCTCATTGAGAAGCTAGGAAATCTAGGCTTCGTGATGGATGCCGAGCTAAGTAATGACTTAGTCCTCACCTCACTTCCACCTTCCTTCAGTCAATTCATTATGAATTACAACATGCATGGGATGCTTGTGAGCTTGCCTGAGTTGTTAAGTATGTTAACAACTGCTGAAGTGTCTATCAAGAAGGATAAGACACAAGCTCTTCTGATTGGTGGGCCTAATAAGGCCAAGGGTAAGGGCAAGGAGCCTGCTAAAGGCAACTCCCTTAAGCCCAAAGGAAAACCTAATAAGAAGAAAGGCAAAATGAAGGGTAAAAGTGCACCCAAGGACAAAAGTGATGTTATGTGCTTCCATTGTGTCAAGAATGGCCATTGGAAGAGGAATTGTCCAGACTACCTGAAGAGTGTGAAGGACAAGAAGCATGGTGATGCTCTTACCTCAGGTATTTACATGTTTGAGATAAATTATTCTTGTGCTAATTCGACTTCTTGGGTATTGGATACCGGTTGTGGTTCTCATATCTGCAATGTGTTGCAGGTGCTTAGGAGCCCCAAGAGATTGGAGAAGAACGAGGTGGACCTCCGCGTTGGTAATGGAGCAAGAGTTGTTGCTCATGCTGTTGGAGATACTGACCTCATTTTGCCTACGGGCCTTTTATTGCATTTGAATAATTGTCTTTATGTTCCTAGCATTTCTAGAAACATTATTTCTATTTCTTGTTTAGAACAAGATGGTTTTGCTTTCACTATAGGGATGGTACATTTTCTATCATTTTGAATGATATTGTTTTTGGTACTGCTTCTTTAATAAATGGCTTATATGTTTTGGAAATAGGAACTGAAGTGCTCAATGTAAATGTGAGACGACCTAAGACAGATAATCAACCTTATCTTTGGCACTATAGACTAGGGCACATAAACGAAACAATATTGTCTAGGATGCATGCAAATGGATACCTAGATTCCATAGATTTCGAATCCTATGGACAATGTGAATCTTGTCTAGCTGGGAAAATGACTCGTCACAAGCCCAAAGGGCTTGAAAGTCATAGGGCTAGTGAGTTATTAGAACTCATTCACTCTGATGTTTGTGGCCCAATGTCTATAGAGGCTAGAGGAGGATACTCCTATTTTATTACCTTTACTGATGATAAATCAAGATTTGGGTATGTGTACTTGATGAGACATAAATCCGAAGCCTTTGAAAAGTTCAAAGAGTATAGGAATGAAGTAGAGAAACAACGTGGCAAGATGATTAAGACATTACGATCAGATCGTGGTGGTGAATATCTGAGCCATGAGTTTCAAGATTATCTGAGAGAAAATGGAATTCTCTCGCAGCTTACTGCACCTTACACACCACACCAAAATGGTGTCTCCGAAAAAAGAAACAGGACCTTGTTAGACATGGTCAGGTCTATTATGAGTGAGACTCAACTTCCAAAATCATTTTGGGGATATGCCTTAGACACGGCGGTATACCTTCTAAATAGGGTACCGTCTAAATCTGTTCAGGCCGCACCATATGAGATATGGAATGGTAAGAGAACCAACCTGAGTTACCTCAGGGTATGGAGATCGCCAGCATATGTCAAAATGTTGGCATCAGACAAGCTTAGTGCAAAGAGTACTAAAAGTCTATTTGTGGGGTATCCCAAAGGTACTAAGGGATGCTACTTTTACTCCTTGGATGAACACAAGGTGTTTGTGTCCAAGAATGCTGAGTTCCTTGAGAAAGATTTGATCTCTCAAAGAGCCAGTTGGAGTAAGGTTGATCTTGAAGAAGTTCAAGGACCACATGAACAGATTGAGGAACCCGAGTCTGCTCCGCAGGCGACATTCTCCATTGGAAAAGTAAACACACAACTCCGTAGGTCTACTAGGGTCATCCATCCACCTGGGAGGTATGTGTTTGTGATTGAGAATCAACAAACCATAGAGGATGATGAACCAAGTAACTATGAGGAGGCAATCAAGGATGTTGACTCTTCTAAATGGCTTGAAGCCATGGAATCTGAAATAGATTCGATGTATCAAAACAAGGTATGGACCTTGGTTCCAAAACCGCAAGGAATGGTTCCCATCGGGAATAAGTGGGACTTTAAGAGAAAAATTGATGCAAATGGAAACGTTCAAACCTACAAAGCTAGGTTGGTTGTGAAAGGATATCGTCAAAGACAAGGAGTGGACTATGATGAGACTTTCTCACCAGTTGTCATGATCAAATCTATTAGGATCATGCTTGCCATAGCAGCATATCACGATTATGAGATTTGGCAAATGGATGTCAAGACCGCCTTTTTGAATGGATTCTTGAAGGATGAAGTGTACATGACACAACCTGAAGGTTTTGAAACCAAAGGCCAAGAGCATCACGAAGTTGGAATATTCGTTTTGATGAAGTCGTTAGGAGTAACGATTTCATCAAGAACGAGGATGAACCTTGTGTTTACAAGAAGGTTAGTGGGAGTAATGTCGTTTTCCTGGTACTTTATGTAGATGACATATTACTAATAGGAAATGACATCCCCTCATTACAAACAACTAAAAACTGGCTTTCAGA
The DNA here is from genome assembly GCF_033153095.1 of Gastrolobium bilobum. Classification (NCBI taxonomy): domain Eukaryota; kingdom Viridiplantae; phylum Streptophyta; class Magnoliopsida; order Fabales; family Fabaceae; genus Gastrolobium; species Gastrolobium bilobum. The sequence goes on along the minus strand of NW_026897691.1, from coordinate 94,045 downwards.
AAGTTTCACCATGAAGGATTTGGGAGAAGCGGCCTTTATACTTGGAATAAAGATCTATAGAGATAGATCCAAGAGGCTACTGGGTTTATGTCAATCCATGTATGTTGACAAGATGCTAAAGAGGTTTAGCATGGAAGGGTCGAAAAAGGGTTTTCTTTCCGTCAGTCATGGGGTACATTTTCCAAGGCTATGTGTCCTAAGTCACAGCCTGAGAAGGATCGCATGAGTGGAATTCCATATGCTTCGGCTATTGGATCCATCGTGTATGCCATGATATGTATGAGACCAGATGTCTCATATGCTTTGAGCATTACGAGCAGATACCAGTCTGACCCTGGTGAGGGTCTCTGGACAGCAGTCAAGACCATCCTTAAGTACTTAAGAAGAACTAAGGATGTGTTTCTGGTCTATGGTGGGGTGGATGAGCTTTCAGTGAAAGGATTCACTGATGCCAGTTTTTAGAGTGACAAAGATGACTGCAAGTCACAGTCAGGGTTCGTATTCACCTGAAATGGTGGGGAAGTGTCTTGGAAGAGTTCCAAGCAAGAGACTACAACAGATTCAACGACATAAGCTGAATACATAGCTGCTTCAGAAGAGGCTAAGGAGGCTGTGTGGATCAAAAAGTTCATATCTGAACTAAGGGTGGTTCCAAGCGTGGATGAGCCCATACAGTTGCTTTGCGACAACACTGTAGCCATTGCGCAGTCAAAGGAACCTAGGTCTCATCAAAGATCTAAGCACGTGCTCCGAAGATATCACCTGATTAGAGAAATCATTGATAGGATGGATGTAAAGATAGATTATGTTCCCACTGATGATAACCTAGCTGATTCTCTGACGAAGGTTGCTTCTCAGAGAAAACATGATAGTCATTATGAGGCTTTGGGTATACGCCTTAGGTCTGATTGGCTCTAGGCCAAGTGGGAGCTTGTTAGTATATGGATGTCCTAGAGACAATCTTTTGATTAGATTAGGACATATGTGTACCTTTTATATTGTAGCAAATAAATCATAAGCACTCTTTATCCTGTTTCATATTTTGTCTCCATATAATTGTTAATATATTATATGAGTAACTAGATAAACCCATTGGAATAGAATAGGTATCACTTGAGTATCTGTGATGAGATCACGATCATGAGGATTCAAGGATACCAGATGTTTATTCTTAATTTTATGTTCCTAGTCTAGAGACACTGAAAATGGAGATCAGTAATCTCGGGTAAGACTAGCACTGCTTATCTACTTGTATACAGATACAAGGTAAAGATCTCATGAGCTACAGACATATAGAGATGTCTTAGCTAAAGTCGTGGAAGGATCTATAAGGGTATAGCTCGCACTGAACAGACCCGAAAAAGAGACTCTATGAGGAAATCTCACAGATGGTATCATTAGAGCAGTCTCTTGTTATTTGGGTGTGCCTTTCCTTAGACCAGAAGTTCTCGCTTAGACTGTGTTCTATAAGGCATGTTTTGATTGTATACCTCGTCTGCCTGAAACATGGAGATACATAGGTATACCTTTGGGCATGTCCTGAAAGAACACAAGCCTTGGGTGATAAGCCGAAGGAATTCGTCAAATCTCTGTGAGATATTAGGTTATTTGTAAACCAGAGAAATCGGGATGACATTTACGAGACTCGGAAATCTATGCATAGTAAAAGAGATCATGAGATGATCTTCCTTTAGAGTCAGTATATTGAAGACTCCATATTTCAAGTTAAAGCTTACCCTAAACTGCAAGGGTTGATAAGTTTCCTCACCCTAGGTTTAATGGGAAGGTAACCGAGACGAAAAGAAATACATATAGTAACCAAATATATTTAATAGGATGATCATGTCATTAACCTAACTAGCTCTGGGGCAACAAAGCATTGCTAGTGCTCTGTGTTGTCATTAAATGGGTTGTGGTCTTGTTGAACCCAAGCCCATTTATGCCAGTGGCTATGTTGGGCCTAATGGGCACACACTAACACCTTATTGTCTTGACATTATAGCATTAAAGGTTTTGGGCCTAATAATGGTTGTTAGCCCAAGAAGAAGTTTGGAAGCCTACGTAAGAAGGAATGGGGCGCATGGATGGTGATAATGGGCTTGGATAGTCCAAGACATTATTAATTAATTTAAATAGTTAAATTAATTATCTAGTTTTTAATTTCATAATTTAAATTTTGAATTGAAATATTTGAATTTAAATATTTGAATTTGAATTGACTATAAGGAGAAGATAAAAGCTAGATTTGAATTTGAATTCAATTAGCATCTTATGATAATCATGTCCTTGATTTTAGGAGAGGATTTTATGGCTGAATGAGGCACTCAAATAGGCTAGCCATATAATGGTTGTTAGACCAATAAATTGACTTGGTTGTAAGCCTTATTTTTCTCCATGATTTGTGCGCTCCATGATCTGATTTTGGAATGATTTTATGACTCAAAATCAGCATGATTTATGCGCTCCATGATTTGATTTTGGAGTGATTTTATGACTCAAAATCAGCATCATATAATCCTTCTTTAGTCTCCTTTTAAAGTGGAGTTCTCCTAAGGGTTTTTCGATCGAAAAAAACCTGCCACTTCTCCTACAATTCATGCGCCACTTTTTGTGTATTTTCTTGCTAAAAAATCACTCATCTAAACACCTTGAAACCTTGCCTCATTCCTCTCCTATTGGGACGCCTAGCTTGCTTCCTTTTGGGTTTCGATTGGTGTTTTCAAGAATGGTTCTTGCATCTTGACAAATGGTCGTGTAGATTGTAACAGCTCGTTGTACACCGGTATAGTAACATTAATTATGATTTTAAGCGCAGTTACAATCACAGCAATTCATTTATAAAAATGCGAGTAAATTTTTTTCGTTATTATGCGAGTATTTAAAACAGTAAAAAGGCGTAATAATTAAAAGTTATGACCGTAACTGTAAAATCTTTGCGGAATACTTATTTAAACTACTTTTGTAACTTATTTTACTTATTACAAGTCACTAAGGGGTTCCCATAAACCCACTTAGCTAATTTCTCACTTTTACGTTTTCTACCTATCCGAACATGGTTAGGTATTTATTTTTCTGCGGACAAACCGCATGATGCGCGATCTTCATCTTTTAATATGTTATTATAGACTCAATTAAATTTCTAGGAAGCTATCACATGAGTTATTTAGAGCTTGTTTGCTTCGGATATCGCTGTTTGAAGTTGGACAAGTGAAACTGCCAGCCAACCCCAAAACAGCTCCAAACCTCCCTCTCTCCACGAATTACTGCTGAATATACACTCAACCAATTGCTCTAAAATTTTTATAAAACAAACTAGACACCTCAAAATTTAATTTTCTATATCATAGACCTAATTTAACCAAGAAACGAAGCGGGAATAATTTTCTCAAAACCGGTCCAGAACTGCCACAATTGCAGTGAGCAATTGGGCAGTATGCACTCTCTTCCTTCTCCAGGCCGGCGTTCAACCCAGAATTATCTCAAAATTCACCACAATATAGAGGACATTTCAACCTTAAAGATGGCGTATGGAACATCCCTATCGGACCTCTGTGGAGGGAGATATGCTCTCCTGAAATTCACCTAAAATATGCCAATTTCTAGAAATTTCGCCCGAGTTTCCTTTGTTTTTAAAAAAATCCCCAAATTTGCAAATGTTTTCTAATACCTCAAATGTACCTAATAACCAATGGGTGGCACACACAAGGACCAACAATGCCTTGGGGCACTTAACACCTAACTCAATTTATAGTTATTACACAATTCATACCATATTGCTCACTTTATTAATCATTGACTTATTTCAATCACCAATGTCCATTTACATGCATTTTCTAAACATACACATAATCATAATCCTAAAATAGGCCTAAAGCCCTTCCATCATATTACATCAAGTATTCATGTACAATTACAACATATTACAACTTACAATTTCATAACTTTAAATTACAACATACAATTTCATAACTTTAAATTACAACTTGAAACATGAACCTTAAATGACATATACAACTAGACTTAGGCAAAATGACATGAACAAATATGACTATGAATCTCCTCCTACATACATATGGAATGTTCATGCCTTAAGTCTAGCCTAGGCCCAATGGCCATCAAAATGAAAAATATAAAAATGTCCTCCAACACTCATACTACGGGCTTCTTGCCTGCCGCTCCTGTGCCACTGCTACCTCCTGAAATAAAGCCCCCAAGACGGGGTGAGACATACGAATATATCTCAGTAACCCAGAGGTTTTGGAGAAAACTCTGCCCAATGGCTCACTTTGATGCATATAAATAATATAAAACAACATCTTGAAAAACGGGATAAAGCAAGAGATTTAGAGAAACTAGAGAAATATAGGAATACAAAATACGACAAGACTGGAATGGTAGCTACCAATACCACGCAACATCCTGCCTAATGGCTCGGCATATAAGCCTACGGGTCTCATCCAAGGCGTGTTCCAAGAACATCCATCCAAGGTACCCCTCCCATCCATATACACCCGAGACTTCCTAGTGTGCTCCTATCCGGATCACACACCACGACCCTAGGTCAACTGGAACTCCCTCTCGGAGACCTATCCAGTGGAAGTCCGAAACGGCCGAAGGCAAACTGTCTACTGGCCAGAGACTCAGTACATCCAGTGTACCACTAACATACATAATAAATGCATGAACATGTTATTCTACATTACTTACATACACTTCCTACCATGACCCTCAATGGGCAAGGTGGAACACACAAGGGGATCAAGCCCCAGTACCAAGAGGTTACCTCAATAAGCCTCTTCACTTAGCTCCAAAGCAGTATATTTTCCAAGCTCGTTACTCAACAGAAATGCTTACACAGAGGACATTCCCAATTACTTAAAACTCATATGAACACATGCAAGTTACTAATTATACAAGCATTGTTCCAATCACTTACCTCAATCCCACTTGGTCCAGGACCAAGGGCAATCCATCGACTCACGGTTCGGGGTTCAAGTCAACGTACGACAACGTACAACAACCATGTACGAATCATCAGTACACGACAATTCTATCAGAATACGAAAAACGTCAAAACCTCCCCTACACCCTTGTAGGTTCGGCCAAACATGTGTAAATTTGAGATTTATTTTTCTAAATTTTCTTTCTCATTTTCTTAGGCATCTTTAGGTTGCCAAAAGTCCATATCAAGTGCCGTTTTTTATTTTTACGTCTTTTAAACGTTATTTTGCTTAATATTTTGCTCTATGTCCAATCACACCCTCAACACTCTCAACTATTTTTCCATTGGTTTTCCAACCTTCTATCCACCACACAACCCCTCTATTTACCATTTTATTACACAACACAACATCCAAATAATTTTTCAACACCATTCCCTCACTTTTCCAATACATGGCCGAATTGCACCAAGGCAATTCCTAAGAGATTTTTCAAACCAATTTCATTATTCCACATCTCATACAAGCCTATTATGACATCACACAATCATACAACCACTCACCAATCCAATGCTAACACATTTTCAAAACTCAAAGTCATGACACCATCAATTTTCCTAAGTTAAAATTCCTATTTTTCACCAATAATTTTCATTGCATTTTTGACTCTAACACATCATTCTAAGACATTATAATCTAATACACAATTTCCAATTGAGCTCTCTAAACACATCAATCACAAAATCCCCCTTTAGGGTTCATGAAATCAATCACAAGATTAAATCGTTAAAATGCAAGGGAACTCACCCCCAAAGCTTGGCACAAGGCTCCTCCTAAACATACTCCACCAATGGAGCATCTAAAAGCTCCATGAACACAAATTTATGCAACTTGGCCGCGGACTTAGGGGGAGTATATCTCACAAACTAGTAGCTTTCAAGGCATAGGAGTACCACCAATGGCTTTAGAAGGCAAAATCCAATGAATTTCAACACAAACTTTTCATGATTTGGTTAGGTTTTGAGTGATTTAGCAAAGGAAGAAAAGCTTGGTGTGTTTTCCATGGGGGAGGGGGTGCCGCAGGTTCAAGGGAGAGGGAAGAGAGAGATGATGATGACCAATGGGGTTATGCACATGTGGCATGCCCTACTTAAGTGGGGTGGGTCCCCCGCCACCTTACGCGTTTCAAACTTATTTGAATTTTCCTCCGTTTTCACTAAACGTCCATAAATTCACAACCTATTTAGAAGCTCTAATTTTTAACATTAACCATTGCCCTTTAATTATACTTGATCACATGAATCCGGAGTTTTTCGGTCGTTTAGAGAAAATGTTGTTTTAAGCTGTTGCGCGCGCCGTTGGCACGCTTCCCCAAACATACTTATGTCCATCAAATTTTATCAGAAATCATATTTCCTAGTTCTATAAACCATTTATAACTCATATTTAAAACCTAGACCTCAGAACTCAATCAGCATGCTTTACGGTACAACTGTACCGCGATATTTTGACCCGGTAAAACATTATTCACTAAATTTTCTGAAACTTGCCTAAACACTCAATTTTTCGTTATGAATCCATTTCCAGGGTTACTTTTACCATCTGAGACCTTCTACTCAATTTTTATTTTCCTAGGGTTGCGTGTTGGCTAATTACCATTTTGCCCTTTCTTTGTATTTTGGTTTAATTTTCAGGATTTTCACTAATCCTTCTCTTTAATTCTCATTTAATATATTAAAATTTAAACTTAGAAATGCGAGGTTTTATATGGATCAACATTAGAGGGTTTGAACCTTTAAGCCTAACATTGATCATCTTCGAGTTTTGAATTACAAACAAGGTAACATTTTGTCCTAAAGCATGTATCTTGGATTGGTATGTGTAATTTCGCTTGAAAAAATTTTGTTTTTCCCTCTCACATGCCTACGGCCTTCAAGGATTTTTCTTTCAGTCAGGGCTTTAGAAACATGGCAACACTATCTTTGGTCAAAGGAGTTTGTGATTTACACAAATCATGAATCCTTAAAGCATTTGAGGGGCCAACACAAGCTGAACAAGAGACATGCCAAATGGATAGAATTAATTGAAACATTTCCTTATGTGATTAAGTACGAGAAGGGTAAGGAAGATGTTGTGACTGTGCATTATCCCGAAGGTGTGCTTTTGATGCTTCCCGGCAAGTATATCGATCACACAAGTAATATAGAAAGTAAGTAGAGTATCGTCTCCATTGGGATTGTGATCGTATATCAATTAATTGTTCCTTTTAAGAATGGAAGAGTTCAAATGGGTTGTGACAAATATTGTCGATTTGTGTAAAAGTGAGAACTAAAAATAAAGACTTGTTTTTGTAATTTTATTTATAAGAAATAAAACAATAAACTGAGAATTGATTTTTGTAAATGTGAGAAAAGCAGTGTAGCTAGAGCGCACTCACCATATGATCCCCACTTATTACTTTGGATTGATTTAAAAATACTTATTTATATAAATACTAGATAATTATCATCTAGAATAATTAGTTAAATCCCAATCCCTTGGCAATTTAACCCTTTAATCTCAATTGGAATCCTAATCCCTTAGTAACCCCTCATGAAAATTAAGCAATGAACACGATAATTAAAACATCTGCAATTAATTATACATCTATTCCTAGCATGCATAATAATTGTTATCTTACCCCTTTTCAAGATCAAAAACCCCAATATTCATATCTAGGGTTCTAACCCTCAAGCTATCATCCACTATTAGATTGATCAAGTCTAATAAAGAAAATAGAAATTTCGCACAAGGAAAAGATAAAGAAATTATATAAACAAGTAAAAATAACCAATTCATTGTAACAAGGGTTCACATAAGGATTGTGACCCTAACAACAATAAAAAGTAACTAGCCAACCATAATCATGACTAAAAATCCAATATTCATAAAATCTGGTAAATTAATAGAGAAAAAAGAAGAAGAAGATCAAGAATTTCTCTCCGGAGCTCTCCTTCTAACGCACGACGGTCTCCTTAGGTCCAGAATACCTAATTCTTGTGCTGAGCCTCCTTTTTATAACCTTTCTTTTCATCTTCCAAAATTTCCCTTTAGGAAGCACGGACTGTGATTTCACAATCTGGCGCTCTTAGCGTCAATTTCACGCTAAGAGCGTGGCTGCCTCTGAATGCTGACGCCACTAGCGTGGGTTCCACGCTATCAGTGTGGGAGCAAGAATGGTTTCACGCCATCAGCGTGAGTTCCACGCTATGAGCGTGGAGGTATCTGTTTCTTCACCTCATCAGCGTGACATCCACGCTATGAGCGTGGGTCTTCATTTTGGCAAATCTCCATTTGGCTCCAGTTTTGTCTGCTTTTCCTACAAAATCAGCATAAAATCAGTTGAACAATCCTGGATTTGGAATTTCAGCAAAGCAACAATAAACGTTGCCTTTTTACTCAGGATAAACCAATAATTTTCCTCTTTTCGGCTTAAATTTACCCATACGCTGAAGGCATATCAGCTCTACTTTCCACTTTAAATGCAAGATTGGTTGGATTTGAGTACATTAAGGACTTGTATGCTGATGATCTTGACTTTGGTAATGTATTCAAAGCATCTGAGAAAACTGCATTTGGAAAGTTCTTTAGACATGAGGGATATTTGTTTAGGGAGAAACAATTGTGTGTGCCTAAAAATTCATTGCGTGAGTTGCTTGTTAAAGAAGCTCATGGGGGAGGTTTGATGAGGCATTTTGGAGTATCTAAAACCTTAGATGTTCTGCATGAACATTTCTTTTGGCCTTATATGAAACGTGATGTGGAGAGAGTCTGTGAAGGATGCTTTAGTTATAAACAAGCTAAATCTAAAGTCAAGCCTCATGGGTTGTATACTCTTTTGCCTATACCTAATGAATCTTGGGTAGATATATCCACGGATTTTGTTTTAGGATTGCCTAGGTCAAAAGGGGATAAGGATTCAGTGTTTGTGGTTGTTGATAGATTTTCAAAAATGGCACATTTCATTCCATGTCATAAATCCAATGATGCATTACATATCTTTGACTTGTTTTTCAAAGAAATTGTAAGATTGCATGGTATTTCCAAAAGTATTATTTCTGATCGAGATTCAAAGTTCCTAAGTTATTTTTGGAAAACTTTGTGGGGTAAACTAGGAACAAAACTTTTGTTTTCTACTACTTGTCATCCACAAACAGATGGGCAAATAGAGGTGGTTAATAGGACCTTATCTGCATTGTTTCGTTCTTTGATTCAAAAGAATTTGAAATCATGGGAAGAATGTTTGCTACATGCTGAATTTGCATATAATAGGACAATCCATTTAGCATATAAGTTTTCACCATTTGAAATTGTGTATGGGTTTAACCATTATCTCCTTTGGATTTAACTCCTTTACCAGTAAGTGAACAGGTTAACATAGATGGAAAGAAGAAGGATGAACTTGTTAAGCAGATTCATGAAAGAGCTCGGCAACACATCGAGAGGAAAACTGAGCAATATGCCAATCAAGCCAATAAAGGGCGCAAGAAAGTAGTTTTTGAATCAGTAGATTGGATTTGGCTACATATGATAAAAGAAAAATTTCCAGCCCAAAGACGTTCCAAACTGCTTCTAAGGGGTGATGGACCATTTCAAATGATTAAGAGGATAAATGATAATGCCTACAAGCTTGACCTTCTAGGTGAGTACAATGTTAGTGCAACATTTAATGTTTTTGATTTATCTCCTTTTGATGTCGGAGCAGATTTGAGGACAAATCCTTTTGAAGAGGGAGGGAATGATGTGAATAAGGAGACAACATCTAATGATCCATTACAATTGCCAAATGGGACAATCACAAGATTAAGGGCCAAGAATCTTAAAGAAGCTCTTAGTGGGTTGATCCAGCAAATGTGGGCTAATCATGAAGACATTAAGTCCAAATTTATTCGTAATCACAATTTAGTTAATGTCATCAATGCAAGGGAGGTTGAGTGGAATAATTAGCAATTTTCAATGTCATTAATGTTTAATGGGGCTGATAGCATTTTCAATGTTATTAATGCTTAGTGGGGTTGATTAACATTTTCAATGTCATTAATATTTAGTGGGCTGATTAGAGTCCTTTTCCTTTTCCAAGTTGTCAACTTTAAATTAGTATCTTTTCATTTGTTAGTCTTTCTTATTCTTGGAGGGATGTTCCAAGTATAAATAAGGGAGGATACAACTCGTTATCAAATTTTGTAGTTATAATATAATAGAGAGGTTTCTTATCTTTGGTTCTTAACTAGAACTTTGAACTTATCAAGAAGCTTATTCTTGTGGCGTTCAAAACAAACTTATCACTCACCTTCTTTCTTGAGTGTGGCGTCTTTATCCTTCTTACACTTTTGGTTCTTATCTTCCATAGATAATGGGTCAAGGTTCTTTATTTCTTGTTTTAGCTTCTTGATTGTAGAAACGATCCTAACTAAATTGGTCTTAGGTCTCACTATTCTTAGTGGGGTTCATATCGTACCCGGATGAATAATATACTTACCCTCGTGGGCCTCAGTCATAACCTCATCTGCTAACACCATAGGCACAATGATTGTACCTTGATACAACAATATATCTTGATCATTCCAGGATATACCACTTTGTCTTTTCAAATATTTAACACTTTCATTCTGTATTTGAGTTTTCTTAATCCTTGCAAGTAACTCATTCTCAATTCTAGTCATTTCAATACAACACATTCTTCCTGCAAAGAAATTAGCTATCCTCAAGTCTCTAAACTTTTCAATAACCTCATTATCCCACATCATCATACTAGACAAACTAACATATTTTCCACTCAATGCATCTGCCACCACATTAGCTTTACCAGGGTGTTATTTCAGTTCAAAGTCATAATCTTTCAATAATTTCACCCATCTTCGCTGTCTTATTTTCAGTTCTTCCTGATCAAATAAATATTTCAAACTCTTATGATCACTGAACATAGAAAATTTCGTCCCATATAAGAAATGTCTCCAAATTTTTAATGCAAACACAATTGCATCTAACTCTAAATCACGAGTCAGATAGTTTTCTTCATAAAGCTTTAACTGCCTAGATGCATAAGCAACAACACTCCTATTCTGCATCAATGCACAACCCAATCCTTTCTTTGAAGCATCAAAGTATAATTCAAATTCACCCTTAGGATTTGGAAGGGTCAGCATAGGAGCTGTAGTCAATCTCTCTTTTAGAGTAAGAAAACATTGTTCACATTCCTGAGTCCACACGAAAAGAGTATCTTTTCGTGTCAAACAAGTCAATGGCAACACCATTGTAGAAGAACCCTAAAAAAACCTATGACAATAACCGGCTAAACCCAGAAAGCTTCTGATTTCAGTCACAGTCTTAGGTCGTTCCCAGTTACTTACCGTATCTATTTTACTTGGATCCACTGTAACATCATCAGCAGAAAATCACATGACCCAAAAATTGCACTTCAGATAGCCAAAATTCACACTTGGACGGTTTGACATACAACTGTTTCTCCTTCAACACTTGCAATATAGTTCTCAAATGATCTGTATACTCTTCTTTTCTCTTAGAATAGATTAAAATGTCGTCAATAAACACAATAACAAACTGATCCAGGTAGGTTTTAAATATGCGATTCATATAATCCATGAATACTGCTGGTGCATTAGTAAGTCCAAATGGAATCATCTGGTACTCAAAATGTCCATATCTAGATTGGAACGTCGTTTTAGGCACATCCTCATACTTAATCCGGATCTCATGATAATCAGACCGAATGTCAATCTTAGAGAAAATACAAGCACCTCTAAGTTGATCCAAGAGATCATCAATTCGTGGCAAAGGATACCTGTTCTTGACAGTAACCTTATTAAGTTGTCGATAGTCCGTGCATAGATGCATACTACCATCCTTTTTCTTTACAAAAATCACTGGTGCTCCCCATGGGAACACACTAGGTCTAATGAAATTCTTCATAGAATGGTAGTAACAATAAGTGTGGGCTTATTGGTGGATAAGTGTAAACTTTGATTTAAGGTGTTAAATCAAAGTAGTATGTCTCAAGGGTAGATTAGGGTCTACTTGTCCTTGAGTATTTTGGCTCATTGAAATTAGTGAAGTTTTTTTTTAAATCCCATTAGATTAGAATCCAAGTGGGTCGTGGTTTTTTTTTTACTCCTATTGAGCCTATGGGGTTTTTTCTGCATAGAAATCATTGTGTTTTTATTTGTGCATCATTCTTGTGATTTCTTTTTATTAGCAAAAATTAGAAAAATATATTAAAATAAAAAAAAATAAAAAGATGCAATTACTAAATTCAACCCCCCTTCTTGAGTACTAGTGGGACTAATAGTATTTTGTTCAATAAGTTAGTTAGAGATGACTTAGTTGACATTGAAATATTAATATAAAATCAATAACTATTGATTCAAGTGACAAATAACTTTTTTTCCTTAATCACATGTCTCAAGTTAAATAATGATGGGAAAACCATCCCATTATGGGTCTGTGAGATCTCAAATTGTATTAAAAAATATTAATCTAAAGTAATTATTTTCTTATTTTAAGCCAAATCTTAATTTGAGTAATTTTTCATGAAAATAAGATTTGAGTAATTTTTCATGAAAATACTAATATTTCAATTAGCTTGGGGGCTTACTTTTTGATTTTCACCCATTTACAAATTAAATTAATAAATAAATATATTATTCTATATTAGGGAACAATCTAAAATAAATTTGGGTTTAGGAAATCTTACATAAGCTACCATCCACTTTCTATTTCCTTCGTAATAATTTTTTTAGTATAAATATTGTTTATTAGTTCACCATTATTTTTCCATTTAAAAAAAGGAGAGCAAATCTTTTTTATTTATTTATTAAAATCTTAAATTTGGTCTTTCAACGATTTGTGTGTCACCACATTAATACTTTTAAAAAAAATTATTATCTACACTAGTCTTCAAAAGTTACAAAGTAATTAGAAATTTGTCTTTATAAAAAATATTGTATGACATAATATAATATATTTAGTAATTATTTTTTATCTTTAAAAGATTAATTTAATAATAAAAATATTTAACTTACTGATATGATATTAAGAAATTTTTATTATATGATATAATGGGAGGGATTATACACTTGGTATATGATTAGTCACATTTAGTATAATTTATAAATTTATAATAAAAAAATTTGTCAATATAATATGTGAGAATTTACTCGAAGAATAACAAGAGTAAATATCTTTTTTGGTTCCTAACAAAAAATACGGTCTTTACTTTAGTCCCTTACAAAAATAAATAAGTCAGTTAGTCCTTAACAAATTCAAAGTGGACCAGTTTAGTTGAAATCGTGGTTCCTCACAAATTCAAAAAAGATCCATATTAATCTTTTAGAAGGACTAAAATGGATCTACTTTAAATTTGTTAAAGACTAACTGATTAATTTATTTTTATAAAAGACTAAAATGAACACATTTTTTTTTTTTTTTGTCGGGACAAGAAGGATGTTTACTCGAATAACCAACATTCAAATTCAAATTCTCTAGGAAACGAACAAAGAAAGAAAATCCTAACCTAAGGACTCTATGGATGTAAACTTGTGTCTCATCCCATTTAATGTCAACATTTCTTCTTGTCCATATAATTTTTCTCTTTGAGGTCCCACAAAATGTGTGAAATGCTTTCTGTTGTTGAAGGCGCAGGACTTTACCCCCTCTCCCTGTTTCAATGGCGCAGTGTTTATCCTTTTCAGTTCTCAGCAACCACTATCTAAACCCACCACCCCCTGTCTCTCTCTTCCATGGCAGAGTCTCTGCCAAGTCTCTCCCAACTTTTCAAAAACGATTCGTTTTGTGTAACTCAGCAATACCCACCAGAGTTCATGGGTTCAGTTCCAGTTTCTTACAAGGAAATTGCAAAAGCAGAGAAATTTCAACAAAATCAGCTGAAACTGAAACTGGGAGCACTTCCACACTGAGCCAAAGTGTGAGTTTCTCTGTTTCTATGTGTAATTATTCAATTTTTTCCATCTGCGTAATGAAATGATGGTTTTTTTTTTTTTTTGAAGGTGTTTAGGGCATTCCATTTGATTGTGTCCCTAGGGCTTATTCTTGCTATGGATAAGTTTTTGAAGAAATCATTCGTAGCTGCTGCCATTAAATTCCCGAGTGCGTTGTTTGGGATGTTCTGTATATTCTCGGTTTTGATGATTCTTGACTCTACAGTGTCCTCTGCAGCTACAGCATTGATGAACTTCTTTGAGCCTGCTTTAATGTTCATACAGAGATGGCTCCCTTTGTTCTATGTTCCATCTTTGGTTGTCTTACCCCTTTCTTTAAAAGAAATTCCTGCAGCTTCTGGTATCAAAATTTGCCTTATTGTAGGTTGGTCCATATTTTGCCTATTTCTACAACTCACCATTCGGATTTCTTTTCTTGTATATATGTAGTTTTGTCACGAACCAACTCTGCGGCATGCAGCATGGACAATACACAGGACTAGGGGTGGCAATTCCCCCTAATTGGACACCACATGAATACCTTCTCGTGTCAAAACTTTAGATACTAATAACCTGTTTTTTTTTTTTTTTTTTTTTTTTTCGAAATGAAAATTACTTAAATAATTTCAAATTAATAAATAAAAGTGGATAAATGGGGGTAAATATGTAATGTACAATTTTTTTTTTTTTTTTTGAATACATAATGAGATAAAAAGACAAACACAAAAACCAAAAAGTCCTAAGCACAAAGCCTAGGCCAGTGGGTGCCAATAAAATCATTAGGCAGACGATCCATGCAACCAGATGGAGGGTTCTCCAGAAGTTGGACATTCCAAGAAAACCATTCCCCTCACGATGGATATGGGAAATATGAACATTCCAATCTCTAGCCAACAAACCCTTAATTTGCAAAATCAACCCAGAAGATGGGTAGGAAGAGCTACAACCTTTTAGAATAAGCTGTTGTGCAAGCTGAGAATCACCTTCCAACCACACATGTCTGTATCCTTTGTTCTAAGCTACATCTAGACCCACCAAGGAGGCCCATAACTCAGCATTCAAAGTTGTCCCACTACCCAGATTTTTACAAAAACCAATAATCCAGTTGCCGGAGCTATCTCGAAGAACACCGCCACAACCTGAGTGAGATCCATCAGAGGAACTAGCACCATCAACGTTTACCTTAATCCAATTCAGAGGAGGAAAAGACCATACTATGAGCCGCTTCAATTTAATATGCTGCTCTATTCCCACCATCGACAACGTTTCCTTGGCAAGCAGTAAATTATCCAAATAAGCTTTAGCAGCTCGTGAAATGCCAACGGAGGTGCTCCCTGAATCATTTAAAATGAAATTGTTTCTATCTCGCCATAAGAACCAAGTTATAATGCCAAAAAGGAGCTGCCAATGAGGATAAACGCTCCAACGTTTAGGCCCCTCAATATTCTGCAAAATCCAATCATGGAGGTCCAAGTCCATAAAATCCTCCAACAGGTTGTGGTCAACAAAGTTCTGTCAAACCTCTTTGGAGATTTTACAATCCCTGATGGCATGCAAAATTGTTTCTCTAGCAAGGTGGCATCTAGAGCAAAGCTCGGTGGTTGATATTGTACATTGAAATCTTCTTGCATTTGTCATAAGCTTGTTCCCCATTACTAGCCAAAGAAAAGTACGAATTCTTTCTGGTCCCTCCCAATTCCAAATGCGATTCCAAGGAACCAAGTCATTTGTTTGATCATTATAAGTAATACCCTTATAAGCCGTTCGAACGAAAAGTAGCCCATCAGATGATTCGCCCCAAATGACTCTATCTTGACCTTCTATCATAAGGGGAGGAATTGTATTCATGATACGCTTGGAAATGTGCCCCGGTAACAAATGCTGGAAGCTTTCCCAAATCCATTGGCCAGATTCATGATGGCGGTAGTGGTGAAGGTTGATGGCCCCGTTTGGAATTTGGCCCGAAGCCTGCTCAACAAGGCAACCACTACCTGCAATCCAAGGATCTAACCAAAATAACGTTCTTTCACCATTTCCCAATGCTATGCGACTATGCTTCAAGACCAGGGGCCAACAACAAGCAATACCACGCCAAAGAGTTGAACTATTCTTTGGAACCTTGATCTCCGGGAGTAATTCCGTGCCCATATTGTATTTACTCCTAAGGATTTTAACCCATAAAGCTCCTGGATTGGTTAGAGGATTGTGACCCGGCTTCTTGATAAAAGCAGTATTCATGTCTCTCACTGATCGAATCCCCAGACCTTCGTTTTGTCTATTTCGGCAAACTTGACTCCAAGCAACTAGATGGGGTCTTCTGTTTAAGCTTGAGGAACCCCAAACAAAAGCCCGAATTTGTTTTTCAATATCATCACACACACTACGGGGCAAAACACAAACCTGCATTGGGTAAGGGTGTGCATGACAACTTTCCCGGAATCAACTCTTTTTTAATTTCTGTTCGCGGGAACAGAAATGGATAGGAAACTCGTTTGGTAAAACCAGTTTATTTTTTTTGTTCCTGGAATGAACCGGTTTAATTTTTTGTGCTGGGGAACAGAAAAAAGAATTAGAAAATTTCTGCTTTTTTGTTTCCGGGCACAAAATGAGAAACACTTATCTCTCTCTATTACTTTCCACCTCTACCATCATCACCACCACCACCATCATCCTGACATGACTGCCGCCACCATCGTCGTCGCCGTCATCGTACCACTAGTGCCGTCGTCACCACCACGATGCCACCGCCACCATTACCACTACCTCCACCCATCACTACCACCACCGTCACCACCACCACAACTACCACCGCTATCACCGTCACCACCACCATCACCACTACCGCCATCAACCACCACCTCCTCCATCATTGCAGTTAAATATAAAAGAATACGTTGTGTATTGATCTGTGTCAGGGAGTTACAATATATAGAGACCCTAATGGGCTTAAGTGTAAGGCCCAACCTAATCCTAATACAGTCAGACTATTTACGGATAAGACAGAATCCAATCATATCTAATCATATCATATCTAATATTCTAACACTCCCCCTCAAGCTGGTGCGTATATATTATGAGCACCAAGCTTGTTACAAAAGTATTCAACCCGAGGACCTCTAAGAGCTTTAGTGAAAACATCTGCTAGTTGATTAGACGAGTTGACAAAAGCTGTCTTGATTTCTCCTGACTGAATCTTTTCCCGAATGAAGTGACAATCAATCTCTATATGTTTGGTCCTCTCATGAAAAACAGGATTAGAGGATATATGTAGCGCAGCTTGATTATCACAGATGAATGTCATGGGTTGTTTCTGTTCACAAAGATGAAGCTCTTGAATCAACTGCTTTAACCAGATCAACTCACAGGTAGTATTTGCCATTGCACGATACTCAGCTTCTGCACTAGATCGGGAAACAACAGGTTGTTTCTTGCTTTTCCATAAGATTAAGTTTCCTCCGAAGAAGACACAATAACCAGAAGTAGAGCGTCTGTCCGAGGGTGATCCTGCCCAATCGGCATCTGAGTAACCACAAATTTCTGTATTTCCTTGATCCGAATACAACAAACCTTTTCCTGGTGCTCCTTTGATGTATCGGAGGATCCTCACAGCAGCATCCCAATGTGAATCACAAGGGGAATCAAGGAACTAACTAGTCGTACTGACAGCGAAAGAAATATCTGGCCTAGTCACAGTAAGATAATTGAGCTTCCCAATCAGCCTTCGATAACGTCCAGGATCAGATAACGGCTCCCCTTGTCTGGGCAATAACTTAACATTAGGATCCATGGGTGTATCAACTGGTTTACACCCCAACATACCAGTCTCTTCTAGGATATCCAAGACATACTTCCTTTGACAGATAGAAATGCCCTGTCTAGATTGCGCCACCTCAATTCCCAAGAAGTAACGCAGCTTTCCAAGGTCCTTTGTTTGAAATGCACTGAATAAATGTTGTTTTAACTGACGGATTCCGTCTTGATCACTTCCGGTGATGATGATGTCATCAACATAGACTAACAAATAGATGCACTTGTTAGGAGATGTAATCCTATAGAATACAGAATGGTCAACTTTACTGCGAATTAGGCCAAACGCCTGTACAGCAGAACTAAAGCGACTGAACCATGCTCGAGGAGACTGCTTGAGACCATATAAGGATTTTCGAAGACGACATACCTTCCCAGACTCCCCCTGAGCAACAAAACCAGGTGGTTGCTCCATGTAAACTTCTTCTTGTAAATCACCATGAAGAAAGACATTTTTGATGTCAAGTTGAAGGAGTGGCCAGTGACGAACAGTAGGAAGGGCAAGAAATAGGCGGACGGACGCCATCTTAGCGACTGGAGAGAATGAATCGCTATAATCAAGACCAAATATTTGAGTAAATCCCTTGGCAACTAGGCGTGCCTTGAGACGATCAACATGGCCATCAGTCAGAATACGTGTAAAAGAATACGTTGTGTATTGATCTGTGTCAGGGAGTTACAATATATAGAGACCCTAATGGGCTTAAGTGTAAGGCCCAAACCTAATCCTAATACAGTCAGACTATTTACGGATAAGACAGAATCCAATCATATCTAATCATATCATATCTAATATTCTAACAATTGCAACCACTGCCGTCATCGCCACCATCTCCATCACACGCCACTGCCACCAACACCAACACCAACACCATTGCCGCAGCCACTACCGTCACCACCACCGCTGTCGCCGCCGGCACCAACCACCACCATCATCGTTACTGCCATTACCGTCACCCCCACCCCCGCCACTACCACCACCACCACCGCCACCATCACCACCACCATTGTCACCTACCGCCACCGCCGCAGCTACAATAGGCTTCCAACTCTTATTTTCCACACACAAAGTAATCAGATTAGCAAGTCTCTCCAGACACAAAACAAAGAGATAGGGAGATAACGGATCACCCTGTCTAAGACCCCTAGAAGGAAAGAACTCCTCTGTGGTCATCCCGTTCCATAACACGTTCATTGAGCAAGATGTAGTGCACCACGCTTGTAACGCATGGAATGGATCAATTCCTGGGCAATTATGACATTGTCAGTTCCTTGCTGGCCTTTGATGAAACTACATTGATTTGGCATAACAAGATTCTTCATCTGCATTTTTAAATGGTTAGCAAGAAGTTTTGTCATCGTTTTATAAATAACATTACACAAACTGATTGGGCGAAATTCCTTGAAAGATTGAGGAGTATCCACTTTCGGAATCAGACAAAGCAGGGTTTGATTAACTTCTTTAATTCTATGAGGATTGCTGAACACATTCTGAATGAAAAAGCAAACTGAATCACCCACAATATTCCACTGGGATTGAAAAAACAAGCCGTGAAGGCCATCAATGCCAGGAGCTTTATACGGCCCTATAGAGAACACAATATCACAAATCTCCTTATTAGATGGAGGCCTGCGAAGGATCTGAAGGTCCCCTTGGTTAAGAAGAGGAAACCTATTCCTAATAGGGAAGATAGGCCGCACGATAGCATATTCTTTATACAGCTTCTTGTAAAAGTCAACCGCCATAGTCATTAGACTTGAGGGTTCTCCTACCCAATCATCATCATCATTCTTCAAAGCATCAATGTGATTCCTTCTTCGTTTGATTACTGTTGAGGCGTGGAAGAATTTTGAATTACGATCCCCATACTTGAGCCAGTTAACACGGGACCGCTGAAACCAGGTAAGCTCCTCTCTGAGATAGATAAGATTAAGTTGGCGCCAAAGCTCCTTCTGGAGATTTTCAAGAGCATGAGAGTTATGGAGACTAAGGCTACGGTCAATCCCACTAATACGAGCATGAAGCTTTCTCTTCTGTTCAGCCTCTTCCCTAAAAGAGTCCTGATGCCATTTTGATGCCTTGTCATGAAAGAGGTGGCTAGAAGGAATCCAATCTTTCCCCTCTCTCCAAGTATCAAGAACAAGATCTGGGAACTTATCATGAGTAAGCCAGGCAGCCATAAACCTGAATGGACGAAACCCATTCTCATTATGAGGAGGATGACCATCCCAAAGAAGAATGGGACGATGATTTGAGCTAAAGAATGGTAGGTGAGACACCACTCTATGGCAAAAAGACAAATTCCAACTTTCATTAGCACAAGCACGGTCCAACCTTTCTAATAAATTCCCCCTACGCCAAGTCATTACTGGACCTTGATGACCAAGATCTGTCAAATGGCAAGACATGAGACATTGTTGGAAATCCATCATACTCCTCCAGTTTGGAATGCCACCTCCGTTTTTCTCCGAAGCATGCACATAAGTATTAAAATCCCCCAAGATGCACCAAGCCTGCCCTTGGTTAGGTTGAACCAATTCTAAAGATACGCTCTTGCCGACGGGGACTACCATAACAAAAGGTCACCAATTCTTCTTTAATTCTTCCCCCGCCAGTAAAGTTTGGAATGAACATACTGATGGTTAGTGTTGAGAACTTGCAAATGAACTTCCGAAGAATTCCAAAGAAGCCAAATTCCTGCTGAAAAACCAATGGGGTCAGAAAGAAAATAATTTGAAAACCCCAAGGATTTAGCCACTTTCTTAGCTCTATCCCCCCCAAGACGGGTCTCAAGGGAAGATAAATCTATAATAAGGGGGAAAACCCTTTTTTCCCAGCCCCTCTACAATTCCAAGTTACAATATTCATAAAGACAAAATTGTAAAAAATTAGTGATGCAGACGGGAACAGGTCCATCACTAGTTACTGGTACTATCTTCTGACGTCCTGGACAAAATGGACTCCTTCAAAGGCAAAGCTCTTTTGCTGACCTCCACATTTGGATTCATCGACATCGAATCTATTATTGGTTCCTCATAATTGTTATTGATATCCCCTTGTATTCTATTTGGGTCAGGGGATCTCCCTTGTTTTGATCTGGTGGCCTGGTAGTTTCACTTTGATCCTTTGACACACTTGCCCGAGAAAACTTTGTAGGCTTCATTCCCTCAGCCTCTAATCCTATCAACGAGTTAGTCTTTAGAGATCTAGTAACAGGATTCACCTTCGATGACAACTTAAAAGATTTAGCTGCAATCGAGAGACCAAATTGCATTCTCCCTCGATTAGTTAATACCTTGTGCCCTTTCGAAATTTCCTTTTTATCCTGCTGCAAGACGGTACTGTGATGGGTCACCGCTTGGTTTCTGTTAGGAATCTGATCATTTGAATTTTTTTTACTCAGCCCCACATGATTTTGGGTTTCGACAGCTGGACACTTGTTCCCCATGTGTTTGTTTTTTATGGCTTTCACTTGGTTGTCCACATTCATAACTGAAATTGCCTCTTTATCCCTACGTGTAGATACGTTCCGCTTAGCCTGGTCCATAACATTCAATCTGCCCATAATTGTTTCATTAATCATTGGAGCGGTTACCTTATCACCATCATTACCATGATTGGCAATAATTGCAAATCGTGAACCGGAAGAAACACCAACGGTTTGAGTATCTTCCCTAGGCTGACCCACTTTTTTAATGCTCATTGTTTGTTGTCCATCGGTTACATGAGGATGAGATGAATTAGCAGTAACCATTTTATTTGATGTAACCGTAGCATTCATTGTGGAGGTTGAAGCAACCTGGACTCCTCTCGCCGCCACGATAGTTCCGTTGGACGACCATCCACGGGCCGAAGGCTTCTTCGTGTGCTGTGGCTTTCTGCTTTGCCGCATCTCCATTGGTTGTGACTATCCTCATTTTCGCATCAAGATTAGCTGCATTAGCTACAAGATCTTGATTATCAATGGACTGAACACTGGAACTTTGAGGATTGGAAAAAAGAGGACAGGCATCTCGTCTATGACCGAATTTACCACACGCGAAACAAATGAGATGAAGACCCTCGTAGCCAACTGGGAAAATTCGACTACCTATTCTGAACTTTGAAAGGAAACCTTTGCTCAAATCAACTTCAATACATATACGAGCAAATTTAGCCCGATTAGTGACTTCTCCCTCACCCAAGTCACCTTTGCGAATAGAGTTTCTGTCAATTTTCAATGTCCGTCCAAACAAGTTCCCTATATTCCATAGATGGTGTGTCGTATAAAATTCTATTGGAAGGCCTAGAATATATATCCATACCGCCAGCTTCTTCACATTATCATCTTGAGGATTAAACAGTGGCCTCCAGCGCTCCACCACTACATAGTGGTCCGCCACTATCCATGGGCCTTCTTGAAGGACAAAGTTGTAGTCTTCGACCTCTGAGAACCTGAACAAGAAATAGTCATTCTCTAGATCGATAAACTCATGAGTACCAGATAGGTTCCACATTTTGAGGAGCCTATTCAGAAGAAATTTCACTCCAACCCGTTTCCCCAGTAACTTAACTATCACAGCTTGCCTCCACGGTTTGCAACTCTCCTTATGAAGGTTCTTTTTAAACTGGTACGTTGGGCAGAAAGGATCATCAGAATGGACCCCTTCTTCATTCAGCTCCATTTCCATATCTTCCTCTTCTTCATCAATTCTC
Source organism: Gastrolobium bilobum (assembly GCF_033153095.1). NCBI lineage: Eukaryota > Viridiplantae > Streptophyta > Magnoliopsida > Fabales > Fabaceae > Gastrolobium > Gastrolobium bilobum. The sequence goes on along the minus strand of NW_026897691.1, from coordinate 71,609 downwards.
AGTTTCTCAAAATAATCTATCTCCTGTTTTCCTGCTGCTATGCCACCCCCATTTAACTGAAGCAATGTGTCTTTGTACGATATTCCATTCCGGGTGGAATTTTCTTTAAATACACTCCCCTTTGATGGGGATTTAGCTCTCTCAATGCTTCGTTTCAGAAGATCAGCTTCCTCCTCGGAAGTCTCTATGTTTTTTCCTTCAGTCACACTCAGCTCCATCTGACGGTTGTACAATTATTTAATTTAAATGGATTGACACGAATATGATTAACACGAACTCGACACGAATACTGACACAAACACGAAAAATTTGTATCGTGTTGAAAATTGTCACATTTGCACATGCTACACATGTATTAAAAAAATCAATTTTTTGTTATCAGGAAAATGGGGGTGACCGAACATTAGGCCACTTGATCACTCTATTATCATGTCACGAACCAATTTTCCCAAGTTGTTGGGTGGAAAGACATGAATAGTTTTATATTATATCTCTAACAAGGTTTTTTGGGCTGAGTTGCTCTGAGTCTGCATCTTTCACGTTGCTGGAAGCTGGGACATATGTTGTTTCTTGTTTAGTTTAGTTTAGTGTCGTCAGTTATTTTTTAAAATTTGAATATGATGATTAGTGCCACTTAGATAATTAGATTACTAGATAACCTCAGCATTCTTTTAAGAAAAATTTATGACTTTTTAAACACTCAAATCTGCCCCTCACCTTTTTCTTTTTAAAATCTGCATCTCTTGTATGATGGGCCTATTTTGGTGCATGTTTGTTATATTTAAACGCTGATATTTATAATGCTGTCCAGTTGGAGGATGGCTAGCTACACTTTGTGTTGCTGGTTTCACGGCTATAGCAGTAAGAAAGGCTGTCAATACAGAATTGGTAGATGCTGAGCCTATGGGAAGGCCCTCTCCATTTTCTCCCGTTGAAGTATGGACATGGACTGGGGTTCTCCTTACATCATTTGTTGCTGCAGTACTTTACCCAACAGCACTGGGGACCAGTGCTAGAACATGCCTTCCATTTTTGCTTGCAGCCACAGTGTTAGGCTACATGGTTGGTTCTGGGTAAATATATTCCTTTTCGCTACTGCTTATTCACATTGACAATTGCTTCTTCTTTATTGTTATGGGGTTTTAAATGAAAAAAGAAAAATGAAAAAGTGTTCTTTCACTTGCAAATGCTATTAGAATTTCATTACAAACCATTATAGTTTGCAATTTATATCTTTACTACAAGTTCATTCATACTTGCTATATTTTGTTTTCAGGTTACCATCAAATGTGAAGAAGGTTTTCCATCCTATAATTTGCTGTGCATTATCAGCAGATCTGACAGCATTTGCTTTTGGGTATTTTTCCAAGTCAGGGCTTGAACCTGTTCTAGGTATGATTAAAAGATAACTAACTATATAATTACTAAATTATGGAAGTTTTTCTGAATTTGGCTGTTAACTTCAACATGGAAATGAAACTTCAGTTCAAAATTACTAGTTTGAAACTTCTATTCTTACTGTAGATGCCTTATGATTTATGATAATCATTTGAAGTCTGCTGGGAAGTTGAGTAGGGAGTTGTGAACTGTTTGAATCTGGTTTATAAAACGTTTTCTAGGAAAATGAGGTAACAAAATGACTCTCTTAAGATTGATGTAATCTTCAGCTAAGCTCAGCTGATTTGGTTTGATGTACAGCCTGATAGTTATAATAATGCAAAGTTGTGTCATTAAAGGGCTTTCCATTTTATGTAGCCAGAGTGTGATAGAAATTTATCAAAAGATACCATGTAATGACATAGATTTGTTATAACTTTTTATAAGTCTAAAGCTTATTATACGTGAATATGAAGCAGCCCATAAACATTCGATTTTTATATTAAGGTCCCTTTTAAGATGTCATATTGGAGCGTTTAGATCACTCTAGTAAAGATGATATGTGTAATAGATCTAATGGAACATTATTATAAGAGGAAGTAGAATAATGTAGGTCAAAGCAAGGCCCCTAGGAGGATATAAATGGAGAAGACATTGTCATGGAGGAGCTCAAAGGACATTAGGATACGGTAAAGATGATTTGATTAATTTAAACTGTTTTCACTCTAATTCGTATATAACGTAGAGGAAAGACTGCTTGTGCCTATATGTTGATAACTTGATATTGAAAAAGCATCTTATAGTAAATCAGGTGAGAAATCATCACATTGACTGATAAATATTTGGATCAAATTTTCATGTCAATATTTTTTCTTTTGCCATGCACAACATGGTTCTTCTCTGTGGTCCACTCTTCCTATGCAACTCTTTTATTAATGCCATTTCAGAATAATATATCTATACTTGTTTCAGTTGATTCTTCTTTCAACATTCGCAGGATATTACCTCACAAAGGCATCTTCTAATCCTGGAGCTGGCGACATTTTAATGGGATTTTTGGGATCTGTTATTCTCTCCTTTTCCTTCTCTATGTTCAAGCAAAGAAAGGTAACCTAAAGCAGATGATTACAATATGTTCTCATTATTCTAAATTGCTTTCGATTGTTTACATTGTTTGGCAAGTTGCGGTCAAACTTATATATGAGCAATGTTTTAAATGTTATAGGTTACCTTCAGTCTAGTTTTTGCGTGGATAGGTAATTCAACTTTGTTAGGCTAGAGGCATGTCTTTTATACTTCAATTTTTTTATTCTTGCTAAATTAGCAAAGACCTGGAAGGTTAATGGGATAATCATTGGCAGTGGATCTGCCACTTTATCATCCAGAATCAGTCTTAGATTCTTGCTCCATTTCTCATCAGGGGGAACAGCTGGCTTAAATTGTCATTAAGTGGCAGTCCCAGCCCCCGATGATGTTGATTGGATCCAGAAGATTGAGGAGAGTTGGAGTGTGTGTATACCTGGAGGAATGAGCAGAACTGTTATCAGTTAGACAAATTAGACGCTGTTTGGCAGTTATGGTTACAAATGTTAGGAAGTTGGAAATGATACGATCAGTTGTATAACTTAAATAGGGTTAAACGAGGAGGAGGAGGGCATCGAGAAAGATTAGAGGAAACTAAGCCCTTTCTCAGGGGAAAACCCTTGGAAGGAGCTTCATCTCCTTTTTTTTTTTTTTTTCTGTTGATGTATATAACAAATCCCCATTCTCTTTTTTTCTCTTTATTAACCATCTCTCTGCATTTTTACTTGTGGGTTCATAACACAATCATTAGCATGATATATACCCATATACAAAACATGCTTTGCAACAGTTTCCTTCTCATCCCTAAATCAGATAATGGCTAAATCATTAAATCATTAACGATTGATTTGTCTACCACAGCTTGTGAAGAGGCATGCAGCTGAGATTTTCACGTCTGTCATCATCTCAACAGTATTCTCACTGTACTCAACTGCCCTTGTTGGACGTCTTGTTGGATTAGAACCATCATTAACCGTGTCCATTCTTCCCAGATGTATAACAGTGGCGTTGGCCCTCAGCATTGTGTCTTTGTTTGAAGGTAAATGTTATGCCTGCGCTGCAACCATTTATCCCAATAATCTTGTCTACTGTGGAACTTGATCAGACTTAATGGATTTAATCCGAAGTTATGATGTCTTAATCTGTTTAATGAATACACTCACACACAGAGAAAGGGACGCTCTACAATTTAGATTGTATTCGTTTGCACTATGCACTTCAGTTCTATCTTTGAAAATTTCACTTTCTGTCTGCAGGTGCCAATTCATCGCTCACGGCCGCTGTGGTTGTAGTAACTGGTCTGGTTGGAGCAAATTTTGTGCAAGCAGCGCTTGATAAGTTCAGTTTCCGTGATCCAATTGCTCGAGGAATAGCAACTGCTTCCAGGTATATTATGTAATCCACAGATTGTTCACTTGACCAGAAACTCATTTTCACTGCATTCCACACTTCCATTACTAGCATAAGTTAATGGCAGCTGATCTGAAGTATAAATCTGAAATGTGCAACCCTGTGAAAGGATTAGTTGTTGCTGTCTAGGCCGACTTACAGGGTTTTGGTATGAAGATGATCAGGTCTCTGAGAATTTGAGGGTGAAATGTGGTGGTTTCCACCATATCGTATGTATGGAGAAAAAAGGGGTGATGTGTGACTTGCAAGACGTTGAGGAGAGAATGTCACAATTTTGGCAACTTAACTAAATGCATAGTGTGTGAAATGTGAGGGTGTGCATTTTATACACGTTCTATATTCCAGGTGTTAGGTGGAGTGGATCCCACAGGTGTGTCAGGTGTAGAGGTAATGCTATTAAATCTGGCCCGGTTATTGACCTGGTTGAGATACTGGGTAACTGGTTTAACCAGTGGGTTATTGATTCAACCGCATGATCCGATAAGTATATGTAAATGGGCTTTATACCTCTCATTTAGCAGGAGAGCACAATTTCTTGTAGCTCTCACTTCGATTTTTGTGCTTCCCTTTTTTTTTGTCTAACTTGTGGGCCCCACAAATTCTTTGTTTCACTGGAAAAAAGATCGCGACTCTACTGCCACAGAAGAACTCTTTTGCCCATAATTTATATTAAAAAACTATAAATATACACAAATACCTATAAAAAAAGTTATACTAATTCCAAATATTTTAATTTGAAAAACAATAAATTACACATCATTGTCCCACAAAAGATCAATCAAACATATAATACTTGTGATACTGGTGCTTCAGGTTCAGTAGACGACATCTCACTATAAATCAAATCAAGATTCTCTGCATATTGCATAACCAAGATAATGTCAGTGTTGTAGGTACATAACCTAGGTAAGACAATAAGTAACAGATTACTCAAATATTTCAAAAGAAAACAAACTGTTTGTATGAGTGAAAAAAAGAAAGGTATCAATTGATTAGAACAAATCAGTTTTTTTTTAATGAACCGGGCCGAGTCACCGGTTGAACCGACCGAGTCACTGGTTTTTATAACAACCTGTTGGGTCGCACCGGTTCCATTACATGGCCGATCTAATATAAAAACTGGATCGATTATATGACCGATTTTCGGATCGATCTGACCGGGTCAATTCGGTTTTTGTAACATCGACGTAAAGGAATATTTGCCAAAAGTGATTATTTGGCATGATTGTGAATGTATTTTGTGATAGTAACCTGTTATCGTGAGGTAGAGGGTGGATATTGGGCATGGAATAGACCTCAAAGGTCCACTCTTCTAGTTAGTAGTTTGGTCAAGTAGAAATGGCACAAAGGAGAAACAGTATTAATTCGGGCAACAAACGTATACAAACAATTTTCTTGTTCATGCAAACATGATTATTTGCTTGCTTGCTATTGAATCATTTTTTATTTCAGTGCCCACGGACTTGGAACAGCAGCCTTGTCTGCAAAGGAACCTGAGGCTCTCCCATTTTGTGCCATTGCTTATGCTTTGAATGGTATATTTGGGTCTATACTCTGCTCGATTCCAACTGTCAGAGAAAGCTTGCTTGCAATTGTTGGCTGAAATTGTCGTTAAAATCACAACCTGATGCTATTTCTATTCCTTTAAATGCCATAACTGGCTTATCTGATGGCTGCATAAATGTATAGAGCAATATAAAGAACCGTAAATTTAGTCGCACCATTTTGTCAGTTGTATAGGAAGCACTAGTCCATTCATTTATGATTTATCATATTCTATAACGGCAATTGTCTATTTGGGCTTTCATATTTTCTTAAAGTGAGGAGAGTTTCCAACTTTAAAAATGTGCATGTTTCTTAAATTTGATGTGTACTAATAATATATACAAAACTTTCAAAAACTAACGTTTCTAATTTATTCTGATATTTTAATTACAACATATAGAAGAAAAACACACACACGTAGCTTGGCTCGATTTTTTATTTTTTGATAATTAAACCCGATGACAAGCTAAGCTTTTCATTTGGAAAAATCCAAATTGTCTAGGTCAACATGTAGCTTGGCTCGATTTTATTTATTTTTTTGCTTTTTGGTAACAGGCTCCATTTTAATCTTTAATTAAGGATGAGCTTTACCAACTTAAAATAAGTGCATGAGCTCACCCTCCCTATTATTATTATTTTTTAATTTTAAACTGCACTTAATAAATAAATATGCATAAATAAAATTGTATTTTAATAATACTATACGTTGTAGAAACTGGTATTTTATATTACAAACTCAAACATATTTTATATTTTATTGAGGCTTGATCTAACTAGTCCACGATTAGATGGGTCAAGTCACACACGGTTGAATGTTGAAGACTACGAGCTTTTGAATTGTAGCAAATCAGCTCGAATCTATGGTGAAGTAGGCTTCTCTTTGAATTGACAATATTGTGACTCTGGCGCAATGGAAGTGACTGTTGCAAAGACACTATGACGCTTAAGTCAGTATCAATGCGAGGTATTAGTTGTAGTTAATTGGAATAATGATATTGTACCTGGGTTTGTTCTCTCTGTATTTATAGTAAGCTTTGTGCCGCCTTTTGTAGGCGGCATAACTTCTTATTGGTTGTTGTTGGTATTGTCTCTCAGTCTCAGTTGGTGTCTTTCTGGCTATTTCCTTGGTGATCAAGTCTAGATAATAGCCTGTCTTCTTAGAGTTGTGGCAAGCTGTAGCTGTCTTTCCTGTGTTGGCCCTTATGCGCGGTGGACCTCAACTAGTTACTATGACTTTCCTTAGTCTTTAAGTTACATAAGGCGACTTAACATGGTAGTCTGCGCAATGCTTGGTGTGTGCATTCTGCGCAATGGGATCATTGCGCCTTCATGGGTCCTTTCTGGACTTTTAGGGTGTGCATGACAACCTTCCCGGAATCAATTATTTTTTAATTTATGTTACCGGGAACAGAAATGGATAGGAAACTCGTTTGGTAAAACCGGTTTATTTTTTTGTTCCCGAGATGAACCAGTTTAATTTTTGTGCTGGGGAACAGAAAAAGAATCACAAAATTTTTGCTTTTTTGTTCCCGGGCACAAATGAGAAACACTTCTCTCTCAATCACTCTCCACCTCTACCATCACCACCACCACCACCATCATCCTAACACGACTGCCGCCACCATCGTACCACTAGTGTCGTCGTCACCACTCATCACCACCACGATGCCACCGCCACCATTACCACCTCCTCCACCCATCACAACCACCATGCCACCGTCACCACCACCACAACTACCGCCGCCGCCGCCACCGCCACCACCACTATCACTGTCACCGTCACCACTACCACCATCAACCACCACCACCATCATCGCAACCACTGCCGTCACCGCCACCATCGCCATCACAAGCCACTGCCACCACCCTCATCGCCACCACTACAACCACCACCACTACCATTGCCGCAACCACTACCGTCACCACCGCCGCTGCCGCTGCCACCAACAACCACCACCATTGTCAAAACCATTACCGTCACCACCACCATCACCACCATTACTATAACACCTCACATTTCTAAGTTTAAATATTAAAATATTAAATGAGAATTAAAGAGAAGGATTAGTGAAAATCCTGAAAGTAAGGCCAAAATACAAAGAAAGGGCAAAACGACAATTAGCCAACACGCAACCCTAGGAAGATAAAAACGTAGTAGAAAGGTCTTAAATGATAAAAATAACCCTGAAAATGGATTCAGAACGAAAAATTGAGTGGTTAGGAAAGTTTCAAAAAATTCAGTGAATAGTGTTTTTACTAGGTAACAGTACCGCGGTACAGTTGCACTGTAAAGCGTGCCGATTGAGTTTTGAGCTCTAGGTGTTAAATATGAGTTATAAATGGTCTATAGAATTAGAAAATATGATTTCCGATAAAATTTGACGGAAGTAAGTTAGTTTGGGGAAGCGTGCCAACGACACGCGCCACAGCTTAAAACTGCAGTACTTCCGAATAACAGGAAAACTCATGATTCATCTGATCAAGTATAATTGAAGAACAATGGTTAATGTTAAAAATTAGAGTTTCTAAATAGGTTGTCAATTTATGGACGTTTAGTGGAAATTCGGATTAGTTTAAAATCGCGTGAGGTGGCGGTGGGACCCACCCCACTTAAGTATGACATGCCACATGTGCATAGCCTCACTATTAACCATCTCTCTCTCCCCTCCTCTCTTGAAACCCGTGGATCACTCCCCTTACCACAACCATTTCACTTCCATTTTCATTTCTCCATAACTCCATCATTTCCCCACCAAATCCTTTGATTTTTGTGTTGAAATTCAATGGAAACCACCTTCTAAATTCATTGGTAGGGATTTGATGTTGTTGGCAAGGCTTAGATGATGAATCATGTATTAAATGGTATTTAGATGGGTTGTGTGGTGGTTGGAAGGTTGGAGAATCAATGAAAAATAATAAATGGTGTTGAGAGTCATAAAGGGTCCTAGAGTGAAATATTAAGCAAAACGACGTTTAAAAGACGTAAAATGAAAAACGGCACTTGATTTGCCTTTTGGCAACCTAAGGATGCTTAGGAAAATGGGAAAGAAAATTTAGAAAAATAAATCTCAAAATTACACTACTTTGGCCGAACCTACAAGGGTGTAGGGGAGGTTTTTGACGTTTTTCGCGTTTTGATAGAATTGTCGTGTACTGACGATCCGTACATGGTTATTATAGGTTGTCGTACGTCGATTTGAACCCCGAACCGTGAGTCGGTGGATTGCCCTTGGTCTTGGACCAAGTGGGATTGAGGTAAGTGATTGAATCATGCTTGTATAATTGTTAATTGGCATGTGTATGTATGAGTTTTGAGTATTTGGGAATGTCCTATGTATAGGCATTCTGTTGAGTAACGAGCTCGAAGAATATACTGCTGCGGAGCTAAGTGAAGAGGCTTATTGAGGTAACCTCTTGGTACTGGGGCTTGTTCCCCTTGTGTGTTCCACCATACCCGTTGAGGGTGATGGTAGGAAATGTATATGAGTAGTGTAGAATAACATGATCATGCATTTATTATGTATGTTAGTGGTACACTAGATGTACCGAGTCTCTGGCCAGTAGACAGTTTTTGCCTTCGGGCGTTTCAGACTTCCACTGGATAGGTCTCCGAGAGGGAGTTCCAGTTGACCCAAGGTCGTGGTGTGTGATCCGAATAGGAGCACACTAGGAAGTCTCGGGTGTATGCGGATAGGAGGGGTACCTTGGTTAGTTGTTCTTGGAACACGCCTTGAATGAGACCCGTAGGCTTATATGCCGAGCCATTAGGCAGGGCGTTGCGTGGTATTGGTAGCTACCATTCCAGCTTCGTCGTATTTTGTATCCTTATATTCCCTAGTTTCTCTAAATCCCTTGGTATATCCCGTTTTTAAAAGATGTTATTGTATATTATTTATATGTATCGAAGTGAGCCATTGGGCGGAGTTTTCTCCAGAACCTATGGGTTATTGAGATATATTCGTATATCTCACCCCGTCTTGGGGGCTGTATTTCAGGAGGTAACAGTGGCACAGGAGGGGCGGGCAAGAGGCCCGTAGGATGAGTGTTGGAGAGCATTTCTACTTTTTGCATTTTGATGGCCATGGGGCCTAGGATAGACTTAGGGCATGAACATCCCATATGTATGTAGGATGAGTTTCATGTCATATTTGTTCATGCTATTTTTGCCTAAGTCTACGTACATGTTGTATATGTCATTTTAAGCTTTATGTTTGAAGTTGTAATTTAAAGTTATGAATTTGTAAGTTGTAATATGTAATTGAGATGTTGTAATTGCACAATGAATACTTGATGCAATATGATGGAAGGGCTTTAGGCCTATTTTAGGATTATGATTTTGTGTATGTTTAGAAAATGCATGTAAATGGACATTGGTGATTGAAATAAGTCAAGGATTAATAAAGTGAGCAATATGGTATGAATTGTGTAATAACTATAAACTGAGTTGGGTTGTAAGTGCTCCAAGGCATTTTTGGTCCTTGTGTGTGCCACCCATTGGTTATTAGGTACATTTGAGGTATTAGAAAGCATTTGCAAACTTTGGGATTTTTGTAAAAACAAAGGAAACTCTGGCGAATTGGCAGCATTTAGCCGAATTTCGGGAGAACATATCTCCCTCCACAGAGGTCCGATAGGGACGTGTCATACGCCATTTTGAAAATTGAGATGTCATCTATCTTGTGGTAAAAATTGAGTGAATTCTGGGTTGAAAGCCGGCCTGGGGAAGGCAGAGAGTGCAGACTGCCCAATTGCTCACTGCACTTGTGGCAGTTCTGGTCCGATTTTGAGAAATTTATTCCCGCTTCGTTTCTTGGTCAAATTAGGTGTATGAGATATCAAATTGAAGATTGAGGTATCTAGTTTTTTGTATAAAAATTTGAGACAATTGGTTGAGTGGATTTCCTGCAGTAATTCGGGGAGTGAGGGATGTTTGGAGCTGTTTTGGGGTTGGCTGGCAGCTTTGCTTGTCCAACTTCAAACGGCGATATCCAGAGCAAACGAGATCAAAATAACTCGTGTGATAGCTTCCAAGAAAGTTAATTGAGTGGAGAATAACATATCAAAAGATGGGAGGCTTGTGGAATGAGATTTGTCAGCAGAAAAATAAAGACCGAACCATGTTCGGATAGGTAGAAAACGTAGAATTGAGAAAATAGCTAAGTGGATTTATGGGAACCCCTTAGTTGACTTGTAGTAACTAAAATAAGTATTCTGCAAAGAGTTTACAGTTACAGTCACAACTTTTAATTATTACGCTTTTTATTGTTTTAAATGCTCGCGTAATAAACAGAAAAAGTTTACTCACATTTTTATAAATGAATTGCTGTGATTGTAACTGCGCTTAATATCGTAATTAATGTTAACAATACCGGTGTACAATGGGCTTTTACATTTTATGGTATCAGAGCAGTTTTGTAAGCGAACTCTGATAATGCATAACTATATTTTTTGTTGCATAACTATCTGTGAACTGTTTATGATTACTGCATATGTGATTCCTCAGTGTGGGTCTGATTAACTCATTCCTTTGTGGTACATGTACAGATATCATCAGTAGGGCACGAGGTCGCCGTGGAACTCGAGGTGCAGGTCGTCTAGTAGCACAAGATCCTATTACTGCAGTTCTTAATGCTCTGCAGGAAGAGACTGCTGCAAATAGAAACATGACCGAGACCCTGATGAAAAATAGTCAGGATATGATGCATGCCTTCATGAATGAGATGAGGGCGGATAGGGCTCGGAACAGGAGGGATGATTCTCCTCCACATACGGCTACAGAGACTCGTACCCGTACGCCATCTGTTACACCTCACTAGGAGGGGAATGGTGCTAGTCGTTAGTCTGGTGAGGCTAGTCACCACACTACTGATCCTACTTATATCCCAAAGCCTTTTGTCGATCCTTCTGTAGTTGCTTAGTCGTTTGGGGTTGCTGGGCAATTATTTGTTGGTACTGATGAGCAGAGGCTCATTTCTTTCAGAAAGCATAAACCACCAGCATTTCAGGGGTCAAGGGACCCGAAGGTTGTGACTACCTGGTTGATGGATATGGAGAAAATATTACAGGCTATGGGGTGTCAGGATCCCCAGAGATTATTGTATTCTGTCTATATGCTTGAGGGGGATGCCCACGAGTGGTGGTACAATGCATCTTGTCCTTTTAAATCCAATGGAAACCGCCTTCTAAATTCATTGGTAGCACTTTTGAGCCTTTAAAACGATTGGATTTTGAGAAAAACCCTCCCCTAGGCCGTGGCTCGAGTTTGTAGATTTGTGATCATGGTGTTTCTAGGTGCTCCAATGGTGGAGTATGTTTAGGAGGAGCCTTGTGCCTAGCTTTTGAGTATGTTTCTTCACCATTTTAAAGGTTTAATCTTTTGATTTAATTCATGAACCCTAAGGGGAAATTTGATGATTTGTGTTGTTAGAGAGCTCAATTGAAAAATGTGTATTAGATGATAATGTCTTAGAATGAGGTGTTAGAGCTATAAATGTAATGAAAATTATTGGTGAAAAGTATGCTTTTTTAACTTAGAAAAATTTGAGAAGTGTCATGACTTGAGTTTTGAAAATGTGTTAGGATTGGATTGGTGAGTTGTTGTATGATTATATGTTGATATAATGGGATTGTATGAGGTGTAGAGTGGTTAAAATTGAGTAAAGATCCTTTAGAATTGCTTACGCTACAATTCGGCCATTTAGGGAATTGTCAGGATTTGATGTTGTTGGCATGGCTTGGATGATGAATCATGTATTAAATGGTATTTAGATGGGTTGTGTGGTGGTTGGAAGGTTGGAGAATCAATGAAAAATAATAAATGGTGTTGAGAGTCATAAAGGGTCCTAGAGTGAAATATTAAGCAAAACGACGTTTAAAAGACGATAAAATGAAAAACGGCACTTGATATGGCCTTTTGGCAACCTAAGGATGCTTAGAAAAATGGGAAAGAGAATTTAGAAAAATAAATCTCAAAATTACACTACTTTGGCCGAACCTACAAGGGTGTAGAGGAGGTTTTTGACGTTTTTCGCATTTTGATAGAATTGCCGTGTACTGACGATTCGTACATGGTTATTGTAGGTTGTCGTACGTCCATTTGAACCCCGAGCCGTGAGTCGGTGGATTGCCCTTGGTCTTGGACCAAGTGGGATTGAGGTAAGTGATTGAATCATGCTTGTATAATTGTTAATTGGCATGTGTACGTATGAGTTTTGAGTATTTGGGAATGTCCTCTGTGTAGGCATTCTGTTGAGTAACGAGCTCGGAGAATATACTGCTGTGGAGCTAAGTGAAGAGGCTTATTGAGGTAACCTCTTGGTACTGGGGCTTGATCCCCTTGTGTGTTCCACCATACCCGTTGAGGGTGATGGTAGGAAATGTATATGAGTAGTGTAGAATAATATGATCATGCATTTATTATGTATGTTAGTGGTACACTAGATGTACCGAGTCTCTGGCCAGTAGACAGTTTTTGCCTTCGGGCATTTCAGACTTCCACTGGATAGGTCTCCGAGAGGGCGTTCCAGTTGACCCAGGGTCGTGGCGTGTGATCCGGATAGGAGCACACTAGGAAGTCTCGGGTGTATGCGGATGGGAGGGGTACCTTGGTTTGTTGTTCTTGGAACACGCCTTGAATGAGACCCGTAGGCTTATATGTCGAGCCATTAGGCAGGGCGTTGCGTGGTATTGGTAGCTACCATTCCAGCTTCGTCGTATTTTGTATCCTTATATTCCCCAGTTTCTCTAAATCCCTTGGTATATCCCGTTTTTAAAAGATGTTATTGTATATTATTTATATGCATCGAAGTAAGCTATTGAGCGGAGTTTTCTCCAGAACCTCTGGGTTACTGAGATATATTCGTATATCTCACCTCGTCTTGGGGGCTTTATTTCAGGAGGTAGCAGTGGTACAGGAGCGGTGGGCAAGAGGCCCGTAGGATGAGTGTTGGAGAACATTTCTACTTTTTTCATTTTGATGGCCATAGGGCCTAGGATAGACTTAGGGCATGAACATCCCATATGTATGTAGGATGAGTTTCATGTCATATTTGTTCATGCTATTTTTGCCTAAGTCTACGTACATGTTGTATATGTCATTTTAAGCTTTATGTTTCAAGTTGAAATTTAAAGTTATGAATTTGTAAGTTGTAATATGTAATTGAGATGTTCTATTTACACAATGAATACTTGATGTAATATGATGGAAGAGCTTTAGGCCTATTTTAGGATTATGATGATGTGTATGTTTAGAAAATGCATATAAATGGACCTTGGTGATTGAAATAAGTCAAGGATTAATAAAGTGAGCAATATGGTATGAATTGTGTAATAACTATAAACTGAGTTGGGTTGTAAGTGCCCCAAGGCGTTGTTGGTCCTTGTGTGTGCCACCCATTGGTTATTAGGTACATTTGAGGTATTAGAAAGCATTTGCGAACTTTGGGATTTTTGTAAAAACAAAGGAAGCTCTGGCAAATTTTCTGTAGAATTGGCAGAATTTAGGCGAACTTCGGGAGAGCATATCTCCCTCCATAGAGGTCTGATAGGGACTTTTCATACTCCATTTTGAAGATTGAGATGTTATCTATCTTGTGGTAAAATTTGAGAGAATTATGGGTTGAAAGCCGGCCTGGGGAGGGAAGAGAGTGCAGACTCCCCAATTGCTCACTGCACTTGTGTTCTGGACCGGTTTTGGGAAATTTATTCCCGCTTCGTTTCTTGGTCAAATCAGGTGTATGAGATATCAAATTGAATATTGAGGTATCTAGTTTGTTGTATAAAAATTTGAGAGCAATTGGTTGAGTGGATTTCCTGCAGTAATTCGGGGAGTGAGGGATGTTTGGAGCTGTTTTGGGTTTGGCTGGCAGCTTTGCTTGTCCAACTTCAAACGGCGATATCCGGAGAAAACGTGATCGAAATAACTCGTGTGATAGCTTCCTAGAAAGGTAATTGAGTGAAGAATAACATATCAAATGATGGGAGGCTTGTGGAATGCGGTTTGTCCGCAGAAAAATAAAGACCGAACCATGTTCGGATAGGTAGGAAACGTATAATTGAGAAATTAACTAAGTGGATTTATGGGAACCCCTTAGTGACTTGTAGTAACTAAAATAAGTATTGCGCAAAGAGTTTACAGTTACGGTCACAACTTTTAATTATTACGCTTTTTATTGTTTTAAATGCTCGCGTAATAAACGGAAAAAGCTTACTCACATTTTTATAAGTGAATTGCTGTGATTGTAACTGCGCTTAATATCATAATTAATGTTAACAATACCGGTGTACAATGGGCTGTTACATTTTATGGTATCAGAGCAGTTTTGTAAGCGAACTCTGATAATGCATAACTATATTTTATGTTGCATAACTATCTGTGTACTGTTTATGATTATTGCATATGTGATTCCTCAGTGTGGGTCTGATCAACTCATTCCTTTGTGTTACTTGTACAGATATCATGAGTAGGGCACATGGTCGCCGTGGAACTCGAGGTGCAGGTCGTCTAGTAGCACCAGATCCTATTACTGCAGTTCTTAATGCTCTGCAGGAAGAGACTGCTGCAAATAGAAACATGACTGAGACCCTGATGAAAAATAGTCAGGATATGATGCATGCCTTCATGAATGAGATGAGGGCGGATAGGGCTCAGAACAGGAGGGATGATTCTCCTCCAGATACGGTTACAAAGACTCATACCGTACGCCATCTGTTACACCTCACCAGGAGAGGAGTGGTGCTAGTCGTCAGTCTGGTGAGGCTAGTCACCACACTACTGATCCTACTTGTAGATTTGTGATCATGGTGTTTCTAGGTGCTCCAATGGTGGAGTATGTTTAGGAGGAGCCTTATGCCTAGCTTTTGAGTAAGTTTCTTCACCATTTTAAAGGTTTAATCTTTTGATTTAATTCATGAACCCTAAGGGGAAATTTGATGATTTGTGTTGTTAGAGAGCTCAATTGAAAAATGTGTATTAGATGATAATGTCTTAGAATGAGGTGTTAGAGCTATAAATGTAATGAAAATTATTGGTGAAAAGTATGATTTTTTAACTTTAGAAAAATTTGAGAAGTGTCATGACTTGAGTTTTGAAAATGTGTTAGGATTGGATTGGTGATTTGTTGTATGATTATATGTTGATATTATGGGATTGTATGAGGTGTAGAGTGGTCAAAATTGAGTAAAGATCCTTTGGAATTGCATACGCTACAATTCGGCCATTTAGGGAATTGTCGGGATTTGATGTTGTTGGCATGGCTTGGATGATGAATCATGTATTAAATGGTATTTAGATGGGTTGTGTGGTGGTTGGAAGGTTGGAGAATCAATGAAAAATAATAAATGGTGTTGAGAGTCATAAAGGGTCCTAGAGTGAAATATTAAGCAAAACGACGTTTAAAAGACGATAAAATGAAAAACGGCACTTGATATGGCCCTTTGGCAACCTAAGGATGCTTAGGAAAATGGGAAAGAGAATTTAGAAATATAAATCTCAAAATTACACTACTTTGGCCGAACCTACAAAGGTGTAGAGGAGGTTTTTGACGTTTTTTGTGTTTTGATAGAATTGCCGTGTACTGACGATTCGTATATGGTTATTGTAGGTTGTCGTACGTCAATTTGAACCCCAAGCCGTGTGTCGGTGGATTTCCCTTGGTCCTGGACCAAGTGGGATTGAGGTAAGTGATTGAATCATGCTTGTATAATTGTTAATTGGCATGTGTACGTATGAGTTTTGAGTATTTGGGAATGTCCTCTGTGTAGGCATTCTGTTGAGTAACGAGCTCGGAGAATATACTGCTGTGGAGCTAAGTGAAGAGGCTTATTGAGGTAACCTCTTGGTACTGGGGCTTGATCCCCTTGTGTGTTCCACCATACCCGTTGAGGGTGTTGGTAGGAAATGTATATGAGTAGTGTAGAATAATATGATCATGCCTTTATTATGTATGTTAGTGGTACACTAGATGTACCGAGTCTCTGGCCAGTAGACAGTTTCTGCCTTCGGGCATTTCGGACTTCCACTGGATAGGTCTCCAAGAGGGAGTTCCAGTTGACCCAGGGTCGTGGCGTGTGATTCGGATAGGAGCACACTAGGAAGTCTCGGGTGTATGCGGATGGGAGGGGTACCTTGGTTAGTTGTTCTTGGAACACGCCTTGGATGAGACCCGTAGCCTTATTTGCCGAGCCATTAGGCAGGGCGTTGCGTGGTATTGGTAGCTACCATTCCAGCTTCGTCGTATTTTGTATCCTTATATTCCCAAGTTTCTCTAAATCCCTTGGTATATCCCGTTTTTAAAAGATGTTATTGTATATTATTTATATGCATCGAAGTGAGCCATTGGGCGGAGTTTTCTCCAGAACCTCTGGGTTACTGAGATATATTCGTATATCTTACCTCGTCTTGGGGGCTTTATTTCAGGAGGTAGCAGTGGCACAGGAGCGGTGGGCAAGAGGCCCGTAGGATGAGTGTTGGAGAACATTTCTACTTTTTGCATTTTGATGGCCATGGGGCCTAGGATAGACTTAGGGCATGAACATCCCATATGTATGTAGGATGAGTTTCATGTCATATTTGTTCATGCTATTTTTGCCTAAGTCTACGTACATGTTGTATATGTCATTTTAAGCTTTATGTTTCAAGTTGTAATTTAAAGTTATGAATTTGTAAGTTGTAATATGTAATTGAGATGTTGTAATTGCACAATGAATACTTGATGCAATATGATGGAAGGGCTTTAGGCCTATTTTAGGATTATGATTTTGTGTATGTTTAGAAAATGCATGTAAATGGACATTGGTGATTGAAATAAGTCAAGGATTAATAAAGTGAGCAATATGGTATGAATTGTGTAATAACTATAAACTGAGTTGGGTTGTAAGTGCCCCAATGCATTGTTGGTCCTTGTGTGTGCCACCCATTGGTTATTAGGTACATTTGAGGTATTAGAAAGCATTTGCAAACTTTGGGATTTTTGTAAAAACAAAGGAAACTCTGGCAAATTTTCTGTAGAATTGGCAGAATTTAGGCGAACTTCGGGAGAATATATCTCCCTCCACGGAGGTCTGATAGGGACGTTTCATGTGCCATTTTGAAGATTGAGATGTTATCTATCTTGTGGTAAAATTTGAGAGAATTCTGGGTTGAAAGCCGGCCTGGGGAGGGAAGAGGGTGCAGACTTCCCAATTGCCCACTGCACTTGTGGTAGTTCTGGATCGGTTTTGGGAAATTTATTCTCGCTTCGTTTCTTGTTCAAATTAGGTGTATGAGATATCAAATTGAATATTGAGGTATCTAGTTTGTTGTATAAAAATTTGAGAGCAATTGGTTGAGTGTATTTCCTGCAGTAATTCGGGGAGTGAGGGATGTTTGGAGTTGTTTTGGGGTTGGCTGGCAGCTTTGCTTGTCCAACTTCAAACGGCGATATTCGGAGCAAACAAGATCGAAATAACTCGTGTGATAAGGTAATTGAGTTGAGAATAACATATCAAACGATGGGAGGGTTGTGGAATGCGGTTTGTCCTCAGAAAAATAAAGACCGAACCATGTTCGGATAGGTAGGAAACGTAGAATTGAGAAATTAGCTAAGTGAATTTATGGGAACCCCTTAGTGACTTGTAGTAACTAAAATAAGTATTCCGCAAAGAGTTTACAGTTACGGTCACAGCTTTTAATTATTACGCTTTTTATTGTTTTAAATGCTCGTGTAATAAACGGAAAAAGTTTACTCATATTTTTATAAATGAATTGCTGTGATTGTAACTGCGCTTAATATCATAATTAATGTTAACAATACCGGTGTACAATGGGCTATTACAATTACACCACCCCCGCCACTACCATCATAACGCCATCGCCACCGCCACTGCCACCACCACCACCCTAATGTCTCCACAAACACCACCACCACCATGCCACTGCTACCATTGTTTCCGCCACCAACCACCATACCCACAACCATTGTTGCAGTCACTGCCGCCATCTCCACCACCACCATCCCCACCACTACTACTACTGCCGCCACCATTACCACCGCCATCGTCGCAGCCACTGCCAAAAAATGCCTCCCAAAAAATGATATCCGTAGAACTACCATTATCAATAAGAATTCTTTTTACCTAGAGGTTTGCCATGCAAGCAGAAATCACCAAAGGATCATCGTGACTTGGAATGATGCCTCCATAGTCATCGTCGTCAAAACTAATTGACTCATGACCTTTGAGATGTGTTAAGTCTTGCACATGGTTGCTTACAGTCATGACGACTTTTAAGTGTCGTTTCCTCTACGAGCTTGTTTTACTACCTCCTGCTGCCTCTTGACAATAGTGGCCAAAACTCCTGCATTATTTTTGGGCAATTGTAGCTGATTATGGTCCCTTGCTTGTTAATCTTGCTGTCTTTCGCGAGGAAATCCCCTTTTCTGCCTATCATCATGTTGTAAGGCGTGTTCGCATCCCTGCAGGATCTGGTCCAACTGTAATCTCTCCTTTCCTGTAACCTTCTTCTCTCAGGATTTCTATCAGTATCAGGGCTTCTATCGCGCCTCTTCTGCGCCTTATAATCCCTGCATGTAGCTATAAATTCCATGAGTTTACCTGCTCCGATTAGTGCCTCTATAGTATTTTTAAGGTCTTCAGTTGTATGGCCAACATCATCGTGGAATTTGCAAAATTTAGTTTCATCTTCCATTTTTCTTTAGTGGTGGAGGTTTTGCGACATTAACAAAACTAGCTTGAAAGACTTCCTTCAAGACGCGCCTACGAGAAGCATTCAAAGGAGTAGTATAATTATCAAACTTCTCCCATTTTCTCTTCTCCTTAAAGCGCCTTTGAAAATCTCTCTGGAAATCCTTTTCAAAGTTGTTAAGATCTACCTTCACCCCGGAATCATCACGAGAGTGCTTATAATCCTCCAGATTAATGAACTTTTCAGGTCGCGCTCTAAGGTCTTCTTCTTTTACCAATAAAATGGGGTGAAATGGATTGAGGAGAAAGAGAGAGTTATTACAAGTAGTATAAAAAATAAAAAAAATATACTAGGCCAGTCTGAGAGGCTCTAAGGCCGAGCTTTTGAATTAGAGCCTGTGGCCTTTTTATTAAACGAGCTTATATGTCTAAAATTGGTTGTAGGTGCTACATGCAGATTTGTGATCATGGTGTTTCTAGGTGCTCCAATGGTGGAGTATGTTTAGGAGGAGCCTTATGCCTAGCTTTTGAGTAAGTTTCTTCACCATTTTAAAGGTTTAATCTTTTGATTTAATTCATGAACCCTAAGGGGAAATTTGATGATTTGTGTTGTTAGAGAGCTCAATTGAAAAATGTGTATTAGATGATAATGTCTTAGAATGAGGTGTTAGAGCTATAAATGTAATGAAAATTATTGGTGAAAAGTATGATTTTTTAACTTTAGAAAAATTTGAGAAGTGTCATGACTTGAGTTTTGAAAATGTGTTAGGATTGGATTGGTGATTTGTTGTATGATTATATGTTGATATAATGGGATTGTATGAGGTGTAGAGTGGTCAAAATTGAGTAAAGATCCTTTGGAATTGCATACGCTACAATTCGGCCATTTAGGGAATTGTCGGGATTTGATGTTGTTGGCATGGCTTGGATGATGAATCATGTATTAAATGGTATTTAGATGGGTTGTGTGGTGGTTGGAAGGTTGGAGAATCAATGAAAAATAATAAATGGTGTTGAGAGTCATAAAGGGTCCTAGAGTGAAATATTAAGCAAAACGACGTTTAAAAGACGATAAAATGAAAAACGGCACTTGATATGGCCCTTTGGCAACCTAAGGATGCTTAGGAAAATGGGAAAGAGAATTTAGAAATATAAATCT
Source organism: Gastrolobium bilobum (assembly GCF_033153095.1). Lineage (NCBI taxonomy): Eukaryota > Viridiplantae > Streptophyta > Magnoliopsida > Fabales > Fabaceae > Gastrolobium > Gastrolobium bilobum. The sequence goes on along the minus strand of NW_026897691.1, from coordinate 51,355 downwards.
CAAAATTACACTACTTTGGCCGAACCTACAAAGGTGTAGAGGAGGTTTTTGACGTTTTTTGTGTTTTGATAGAATTGCCGTGTACTGACGATTCGTATATGGTTATTGTAGGTTGTCGTACGTCAATTTGAACCCCAAGCCGTGTGTCGGTGGATTTCCCTTGGTCCTGGACCAAGTGGGATTGAGGTAAGTGATTGAATCATGCTTGTATAATTGTTAATTAGCATGTGTACGTATGAGTTTTGAGTATTTGGGAATGTCCTCTGTGTAGGCATTCTGTTGAGTAACGAGCTCGGAGAATATACTGCTGTGGAGCTAAGTGAAGAGGCTTATTGAGGTAACCTCTTGGTACTGGGGCTTGATCCCCTTGTGTGTTCCACCATACCCGTTGAGGGTGTTGGTAGGAAATGTATATGAGTAGTGTAGAATAATATGATCATGCATTTATTATGTATGTTAGTGGTACACTAGATGTACCGAGTCTCTGGCCAGTAGACAGTTTCTGCCTTCGGGCATTTCGGACTTCCACTGGATAGGTCTCCAAGAGGGAGTTCCAGTTGACCCAGGGTCGTGGCGTGTGATTCGGATAGGAGCACACTAGGAAGTCTCGGGTGTATGCGGATGGGAGGGGTACCTTGGTTAGTTGTTCTTGGAACACGCCTTGGATGAGACCCGTAGCCTTATTTGCCGAGCCATTAGGCAGGGCGTTGCGTGGTATTGGTAGCTACCATTCCAGCTTCGTCGTATTTTGTATCCTTATATTCCCAAGTTTCTCTAAATCCCTTGGTATATCCCGTTTTTAAAAGATGTTATTGTATATTATTTATATGCATCGAAGTGAGCCATTGGGCGGAGTTTTCTCCAGAACCTCTGGGTTACTGAGATATATTCGTATATCTTACCTCGTCTTGGGGGCTTTATTTCAGGAGGTAGCAGTGGCACAGGAGCGGTGGGCAAGAGGCCCGTAGGATGAGTGTTGGAGAACATTTCTACTTTTTGCATTTTGATGGCCATGGGGCCTAGGATAGACTTAGGGCATGAACATCCCATATGTATGTAGGATGAGTTTCATGTCATATTTGTTCATGCTATTTTTGCCTAAGTCTACGTACATGTTGTATATGTCATTTTAAGCTTTATGTTTCAAGTTGTAATTTAAAGTTATGAATTTGTAAGTTGTAATATGTAATTGAGATGTTGTAATTGCACAATGAATACTTGATGCAATATGATGGAAGGGCTTTAGGCCTATTTTAGGATTATGATTTTGTGTATGTTTAGAAAATGCATGTAAATGGACATTGGTGATTGAAATAAGTCAAGGATTAATAAAGTGAGCAATATGGTATGAATTGTGTAATAACTATAAACTGAGTTGGGTTGTAAGTGCCCCAATGCATTGTTGGTCCTTGTGTGTGCCACCCATTGGTTATTAGGTACATTTGAGGTATTAGAAAGCATTTGCAAACTTTGGGATTTTTGTAAAAACAAAGGAAACTCTGGCAAATTTTCTGTAGAATTGGCAGAATTTAGGCGAACTTCGGGAGAATATATCTCCCTCCACGGACGTCTGATAGGGACGTTTCATGTGCCATTTTGAAGATTGAGTTGTTATCTATCTTGTGGTAAAATTTGAGAGAATTCTGGGTTGAAAGCCGGCCTGGGGAGGGAAGAGGGTGCAGACTTCCCAATTGCTCACTGCACTTGTGGTAGTTCTGGATCGGTTTTGGGAAATTTATTCTCGCTTCGTTTCTTGTTCAAATTAGGTGTATGAGATATCAAATTGAATATTGAGGTATCTAGTTTGTTGTATAAAAATTTGAGAGCAATTGGTTGAGTGTATTTCCTGCAGTAATTCGGGGAGTGAGGGATGTTTGGAGTTGTTTTGGGGTTGGCTGGCAGCTTTGCTTGTCCAACTTCAAACGGCGATATTCGGAGCAAACAAGATCGAAATAACTCGTGTGATAAGGTAATTGAGTGGAGAATAACATATCAAACGATGGGAGGGTTGTGGAATGCGGTTTGTCCTCAGAAAAATAAAGACCGAACCATGTTCGGATAGGTAGGAAACGTAGAATTGAGAAATTAGCTAAGTGAATTTATGGGAACCCCTTAGTGACTTGTAGTAACTAAAATAAGTATTCCGCAAAGAGTTTACAGTTACGGTCACAGCTTTTAATTATTACGCTTTTTATTGTTTTAAATGCTCGTGTAATAAACGGAAAAAGTTTACTCATATTTTTATAAATGAATTGCTGTGATTGTAACTGCGCTTAATATCATAATTAATGTTAACAATACCGGTGTACAATGGGCTGTTACAATTACACCACCCCCGCCACTACCATCATAACGCCATCGCCACCGCCACTGCCACCACCACCACCCTAATGTCTCCACAAACACCACCACCACCATGCCACTGCTACCATTGTTTCCGCCACCAACCACCATACCCACAACCATTGTTGCAGTCACTGCCGCCATCTCCACCACCACCATCCCCACCACTACTACTACTGCCGCCACCATTACCACCGCCATCGTCGCAGCCACTGCCAAAAAATGCCTCCCAAAAAATGATATCCGTAGAACTACCATTATCAATAAGAATTCTTTTTACCTAGAGGTTTGCCATGCAAGCAGAAATCACCAAAGGATCATCGTGACTTGGAATGATGCCTCCATAGTCATCGTCGTCAAAACTAATTGACTCATGACCTTTGAGATGTGTTAAGTCTTGCACATGGTTGCTTACAGTCATGACGACTTTTAAGTGTCGTTTCCTCTACGAGCTTGTTTTACTACCTCCTGCTGCCTCTTGACAATAGTGGCCAAAACTCCTGCATTATTTTTGGGCAATTGTAGCTGATTATGGTCCCTTGCTTGTTAATCTTGCTGTCTTTCGCGAGGAAATCCCCTTTTCTGCCTATCATCATGTTGTAAGGCGTGTTCGCATCCCTGCAGGATCTGGTCCAACTGTAATCTCTCCTTTCCTGTAACCTTCTTCTCTCAGGATTTCTATCAGTATCAGGGCTTCTATCGCGCCTCTTCTGCCTTATAATCCCTGCATGTAGCTATAAATTCCATGAGTTTACCTGCTCCGATTAGTGCCTCTATAGTATTTTTAAGGTCTTCAGTTGTATGGCCAACATCATCGTGGAATTTGCAAAATTTAGTTTCATCTTCCATTTTTCTTTAGTGGTGGAGGTTTTGCGACATTAACAAAACTAGCTTGAAAGACTTCCTTCAAGACGCGCCTACGAGAAGCATTCAAAGGAGTAGTATAATTATCAAACTTCTCCCATTTTCTCTTCTCCTTAAAGCGCCTTTGAAAATCTCTCTGGAAATCCTTTTCAAAGTTGTTAAGATCTACCTTCACCCCGGAATCATCACGAGAGTGCTTATAATCCTCCAGATTAATGAACTTTTCAGGTCGCGCTCTAAGGTCTTCTTCTTTTACCAATAAAATGGGGTGAAATGGATTGAGGAGAAAGAGAGAGTTATTACAAGTAGTATAAAAAATAAAAAAAATATACTAGGCCAGTCTGAGAGGCTCTAAGGCCGAGCTTTTGAATTAGAGCCTGTGGCCTTTTTATTAAACGAGCTTTTATACAAGTTCAAGCTTGGTGACAACAACCAATTTTAGACATATAAGCTTGGGCCTTCACGAGTCGAGTCAAAGGCCCTGGTTTGCTTAGCACCCCTACTTACGAGATCTTCCTAATTATGAATTGAATTTGATGGTAAAGCAGAATACCATCCTAAGGGCTATTTCCTTCAACGTTGTTAGAAACAATCAACAAGCAACTGGATCTAACACATCTTGAGCCATCATATTGGTTTGAAATTGCTCCAGATGTTCCTGAGGGTCTCCTTTCCAGTTATATTTTTCTGTAGTGCTCTTAACGTCTCTCGGAATTGGTAAATTCATGATATGAGAAGTGAAAGGATGCGCAACTTGAGAAACTGTTTCTGAATTTTCCTAAGAGTTTTCGTGTACTTCTCGCTCCTCGACTTTCTTTTTATCTTTATTTGAAGGACCAGGATCCCTTTTTAAATACTCAGGTCCTGGTTCACTTTCATCAGATTTTTCAATTTCCAATTCATTGCATTTCTCTTTCTCTTTTTCTTTTTCTTTCTTTTTTCTTTCTCACTCTTTAATTTTTTTAACTGAGCCAATTCCCGATTTTGTTGAACAATTTTCTTATTTTGCTAGGTGATGAGCTCTAATAGTTGTTGTGTAGTGGGTGGATTTTCATTACGTACTAAAATTGGAGCAACATATGACACAGATTTCTCGCGTGAAATCTGTGCTCCCTTTTTCTTCGCCCTGGAGCCGTTTTGAGATTTGCTTCTGGTATCAACCATGTTTTTGATTTGTAAAGGAGTGGGATTCAAAATTTATCGTTCCCTACAGGCGGTGCCAATGATTTGACTAGTTCAAGATTGGATGAGCCAAATCACACACGGTTGGAGGTTGAAGACTATGGGCCTTTGAACTGTAGCAAATCAGCTCGAATCTATGGTGAAGTGGGCTTCTCTTTGGATTGGCAATATTGTGACTCTGGCACAATGGAAGTGACTGGGGGGTACCTATAAAGAAACTCCGACGCTTAAGTCAATATCAATGCGAGGTATTAGTTGTAGTTAATTGGAATAATGATATCGTACATGGGTTTGTTCCCCCTATATTTATAGTAAGCTTTGAGCCGCCCTTTGTAGGCGGCATACCTTCTTATTGGTTGTTGTGAGTTGGTGCCTTTCTATTTATTTCCTTGGTGATCAAGTCTAGACAATAGCCTGTCTTCTTAGAGTAGTGGCAAGCTGGAGATGTCTTTCCTGTGTTGGCCCTTATACGCGGTGGACCTCAGCTAGTTACTACGACTTTCCTTAGTCTTTAAGTTATATAAGGCGATTTAACATGGTAGCCTGCACAATGCTTGGTGTGTGCATTTTGCGTAATGAGATCATTGCGCCTTCGTGGATCCTTTTTGGGCTTTTAACTTTATGGGCCTATATATTATCCATATCAAGGCTCAAATTTTAGGTACCTTTTTTTTTCTTTTCAAGCCACTTACGTGAGTAGCTTATCAATATGAATTTGTATAATTAGAGATGTTTGAACAATTTAACGTACCTGGAGTTGTTTTCACAGGTTTCAGGTTGAACTTTCCAACTCATCTTGCATGAGTAGATCTTGCATAAGTGAGTTGGAGAGCTAGTGAGTCAACTAATCTTAAATTGAAAAAATAAAAAACTTAAAAAACGACAGATATTTACCACAAGTTTGAAAAAGTAGGGTAAAATTCATTTAAAATGACCTTTATTTCTAAAGTGAAGATGTGTTATTATTCATTAATTAAGGGATTGACAATTGTCCCCATAGAATATTGCGATGCAAAAACAACTGAAATTTATTAAAAAAATAAATGAAGAAAATAGAGTCGCTATCAATTTTGCTTAATTTTTAAACAAATCGAGATGTTATTTTTATTTTATAAAATGATCTTTGAAAATTGGGATCAAACTTAGTAATGAAAAAATCATGTTAAGCAATGACTTCTGTAACTGAAAAAGGGAAAGTGAATTGAGTTTTCATAATCCTATAAAAAAATGGTTTTTTTTTGACGAGAATGATTTCTAACAATCTTTGCGATCGAGAAATGAATTAACAAGATAAAGAACCCATTCATAATAATGAAAACAACCAAAAGCAATAGATAAATGATCCAATATAAAACTTGAAATGATAAAATAAATTGTTGTATTGTAAAGAGAAAGGGTTAAAAGAGTGCAAACACTATTTAATTGGTTCAGCCACCAACAAATTGTGACCTACATCTAGTCATTGAGCAAGCCATCTAAGATTTGTTCCACTATGTATCAAGCTTCAATTGGTACTTGAAAAACTATTACAAATCATCAAGGTTTCAGGACTTTGGCAACCTTGCATCAACACCATCAAATATATAGGTATATATCCACCTGTTTCGGATGGCCCAACAACATAGCAGCCCAAAAATCCAAGCCCAAATCTCTTATCCATGTCAGCCCTACCAACTCTCAGCCCCCAACCCCGAACGCAGTGACACTCCCTAGGAGAGACACTAAAATGTCTCATCTTGGGATTCTAGCCCCTAAGGAGACCGCCCCAGGTACCATAAGAGGAAACCGCCCTTTGTCATATGCTGACATCACCAGGCAAAGGGATGCATCACTGATATCATAGCAGTGACTGCCACCCCCAGCAGCATCTGCCACCCCTAGCAGATCCCAAGGAGGGTTGACCTCCTCCTCACCAACCCATACGAGATCACCATCACCTTTTCCTATAAATAGCCCGCCAAGGGCACACAAAGAGGTATCTCATGTATCGTTATTATGCCCATTTGTATTAAGTCACACTCATACACACACTAAACCCTCCATTGTTATCTGCTTGCATCATACTTGGAATAGTGCTTGCTAGCTTGGTCTTTACCTTCGCTAGAAGTATCATCCATATAGTGACATCATCCCCAAAGGGAACATAGTGGGCTTATAGATCCCAACGGTACATTGGCACCGTCTGTGGGAAACTATAAACTTCTATTCTCATTCTCCTACCTAAGATCTACAGGAGGCATTTCACATTCTGACAGCTAAACATGGCTGTCACGACAAGAAGAGCAGAATAGACTAGAGTCATTACCCCTGAAGGTCATGCGTAAATAGTTCATTCCAACTCCCCACCATCCATGCATTAAGCCCAGCTGAACAAGCAGCCGACGAGGCTCTCCCCCCGGTGCTACAATCTGTTTTCCTACAGTTACCAGCAGCTAATGCTAGAGTAGCACAGTTGAATCGTCACGTAGTCCAAGGAGAGAACTTAATCCCAACTCAACCCCCACCGCCAGGAGTTCATTTCAGAATGTCACTCCCTGCCGCTGGCCCACAAACTATCCCACCAGCCAATCATCAACAATCGGCCCGAAGTCAACTGATGGCTATGTATAATGATCATCGAGTCCCTGTGGTCACCTCATATCCCCCTGGACCTTACACTCACAACGTCGCTGCCCCTTACCCCCCACCATTCCCTACTGGTTTTCCATTCCACGGTTACGCAATACCGCCTCATAATGCAGTCGTTCCACAACCTCAAGGATCATGTATGTTTCCAGGCCCACCACAATATGGCGCCCAACAAGCCCCAGCCTTCTCTTACTCTGCAGAAGCCTTTCAAGCACCTCACCCACCGCCAGACTTACACGGTCGTAACCCGAACTTACGAGTAACACCCGCTAATACCTCGAGACGCAACAAACCCTTGACTGATAGCCTGCGCCTAACGCTCACACCTCTCGGTTTCAAAGGACCGTCTAATATAACGATGTATGTGGGCGACACTAATCCCTTTGAATGGATCCAAAAGTTCGAAGCAGCAATGACCCTTCATGGCGAGATAGATCTCTTTACGTGCTGGACCTTCCCTACACTCCTCGGCGGGAGAGCATTGACGTGGTACACCACTCTGCCAACCGAGAGTATTGCGTCCTGGGATGATTTGGCGAGTAAGTTTCATACCCATTTCGCAACAAGCCACCCAATGCCCAAATCTGTCCATTCCCTTGAAAAAATTTGCCAGCAGTCAGGGGAACCCCTCAGATCCTTTTTGGACCGCTTCGACAAAGAGGCTCTTCAGGTACAAGGCTTAGACCCTAAAGTATAGGTGCATATACTCTTGTCAGGCTTGCAATAGAGGGCGTTCGCATATGAGCTCGCCCGCCACGAAATTACCGACCTTGAAGAGGACAAGAAAAAAGGTCAAGAATTCATGCGAATTGAAGAGTATAAGGGGAGTAGAGCAGATGACTCCCATAACCGAGAGAAGAAAGCTAATAAAAAAGATCACGTTGATGAAGAGAGGAAAAGCCACGAAACATCCAAATATTCCAGCCGCCCTTTAGGGCGTGATACCCCAAGACGCCAATCACACAACATCCTGCAAATTGAATACAAAGAGCGCAAGAGTAACCCACAACACCAACAGCCAGCCAGAGAAATCATTGTATACTGCAAATTCCACCGTAGCAACGACCATAACACCGAAGAATGTAGATCTCTCAAGGATGAGATTGATGCGCTTATCAAAAGAGGAGCCCAAAGGCAGACAAATAATTCTGGGCGTGAAATTAGTTCTGATAGGTGTCGCCGCGAACGCAGAAGGTCACCAGAAAGGAGAAGAACCAGCCAATTTGACTACAGGCCTCGCCGTGAACGTAACCGAAGAGAAAGCTCCCCAAGAGACCGCAGGGTCTAAACCGGCCCTAACAATAATGAAGGACGTGAAGAAGGTGACGAAGACTCGGCTGTCATCAAGCACGGAGTAATAAACATGATCGTAGGTGGATTGAGTGACGGTGGAGAAACAACGAACGCCAGAAAGAAACATTTGAAATAGTGTTTGGCGGTGTCTGGTAAAATCATCAACAAAGCAAAAGTCAGTGGGGACCCCACCAAGCCTAAAATCGTTTGGGACAGCAATGATTTGGGCGACGTCCTACCCGGACATGATGACCCACTAGTCATCCAAGCAATAATAGCTAATTTTGGCGTAAATCGAGTGTTTGTTGACCATGGCAGCTCTGCTCACATCTTATTTTTACCTTGTTTTAGGGCATTAGAGTTTACGATCAATGACTTAACCCCTGTTGTTGGTGAACTGTCAAGTTTCAAAGCAACAGTCACCAAGCCCCTCGGCATGATAAATCTGCGCTTATCAATGGGAACACCACCCACTTCAAGGTCAGCTGACATCCAGTTCTTAGTGCTTGACACTCAATCAGCATACAACGCTATTCTGGGCAGGAGGATGTTTGCCGCTTTTGAGGCGAGCGTATCTCACCCACATTTAGCGATGAAATTCGTAGCCAGGGACAATAAAGTCGCAACGGTAAAAGGAGACCAAACAGTAGCCAGGAGCTGCTACAACATATCTTTGAAACCAACGACTAGGGTTACCTTCAAAGACTTACCAGCGCCCCAACTGATAACAACCCAGGTAATTGAAGAAAGCCCTAGCAGGAATAGAAAGGAACTTGACCAGTGTTTTCTTGTAGAATTTGACGCAAGGGACGACCCTCGGGTGGAACATTCCAGGCCCACGCCAGACAGAGTGTTAGAATATGTCGTTTTGGGCGATGCAGACCACCAGACAACCACCATTGGGGCGATAATTAACTTATAACTCAAGAACACACCTTTAACAAAGACTCAAAGTTAGAACTCAAGAACACAACTCAAAGATGGGATTTTTCAAGAAAAAGCTTCAAGAAACTTACACTAAAACTTAAGGAAACAAGCACCAAAGGAGTGTTCTTCTAAGAGAACTCAAAACATCATCTCCAAGGCATGAACATGCTCCAAAATCGCTGTTGTTTGGGGAGGGATTCACCACAAAAATTTGGCTTCAAAGAACAAAAATATTATGTTCTTGAAGAGGAGGATGAGAGGAACAAGTTTTGTGAAGGAAGTTTGGTGATTTGATGAAGTTTTGGTGGTGGAATCTTAGAGAGAAGGTGGAGAAATTTTGAAAACTCAAACTTAGAGAGAGAGGGGGCTGCTAGGGTGCTGATCAGAAATGAGGGGAAGGGTCCCTTATGTTTTTAGGGTTTATGCCATGTCATTAAGTTACTTTCTGTCATTTAGTGACACCCAGTATAATTTTTCTTTGAACTGTTATCAAATTTTTACCCAAAAATCTCCAAGATCTCAACTTTAAGTAATTAATATTAAGTTTGTTTAATTAATATATTTCTAACTCAAAAATCTAATTAATAACTCACAGATACACTTACTGTTGTTTAACTACACTGTAGTCTTTACGAGTATCCTTAACTGTACTCGGACTTCATAACTTTCTTAATTTTTATATCATTGGTCTAATTATGACTTGTTTGGCATATATTGAACTTCCTTTGCATTTTCTCATCTTTTTCCCATTCCGGAATTCTACCGGCTGGTTCTGCAGCAGTACAAAATATCGGCAGAAGTGACTTTTTCAAAATACCCCAATATGGGTATCAAACTTCATCAAATCATATACTAACCTCATCTATGATAATCATAACATCAAAATAGCTCTCTAACTCAAATTTTCTCAAGTGGAGCTATTCTACTGATTGTTACTGCGTCAATAGTAAAAAATAACAGATGAAAATCCATCTGTGTAAAATACCCTCAATATGGATATCAAACTTCTGAGAATTTCATCCTCATTCCATTTATAATAATTATATCCTTAGAATAATCCTCTATCTCAGATTCCCTAATTAGTAGGGTTAGTCAAATACCTATTACTGCCACAACAGTATCAACTATTAGGTCAAAACTCACTTTCTCAGAATACCACCAATATGGGTGTCAATCTTTACAGGATTGAATTCTAAACTCATCTATGATATTGATATCATTATAATAACTCTCTAACTCAGACTCGCATAATTAGGGTGATTCTACTATCTATTGCTGCATCAGCAGTCAAAATTAACAGGCAGAAATCCACCTGTTTAAAATGAGGCCAACAAAATAGTATACTCCCCTTTGGACATAATGCACATACCAAGGTTTAAACTAAGGTTAAAGCCTCAGATGAATCAATCAATGAGCACAAACTAGCTTAAGAGATCACCGTAATAATTTTATTACAAACAAGCTTATAATTAAAACACACAATAACCCTCTTTGGGCATGCATGAAATAACAAGAAATAGTCCTCAAATTTACAAAAAATTTACATGACAAATAAATCTATCTCACTTTAGTGATAATACCTATAGTAATTCGTAGAAACTCTTCAAAATCTTACCCAAAATCATGATACATTCCACAAGAAGGTGAAACACCCTCACTGATCATGAATTTAAATACTTTAGCCAATAAAAATAAAAATAAAAAATTTGCACTTAAATAGTTCAAGCACAAGCATACAACTCAATGAATAAAAAAATATTCTATAAATTATACATTTTCATTTCTTATAATTTGACATAGTCAATAACTCAATAATGGCATGATTGTTTTTTATGGTAAAAATAATTGATTGATATACACAATGCAACAAAATTAAATTTGGGCAACAACAAAATAATTTATATATCATAAACCCCCCTTTGGGCAGGGAATATCATATACAAATATTTTACATCACATAAAGATTTAAATGACAAGGAGAATTACATACAATTATAAAAATTCATCCCCTTTGGGCGGAAATTTTTTTAAATTATATATATTTCTCCATAATACCATATGCAATTTAAAATAATTTATCCCCTTTGGGTAGATAAATACTTTTAAATTACGTAATCTTATCAATAATTTCTTCATGCAATTTCCCAAATTATTATATGTAACAACCCCCTTTGGCCAGATAATTAACTTATAATAATTCAATATAATAGATCGACGACAATGCCCAAAAACATGAAACACTTAACAACATAAAACACTTCACAACATGTGTTTCCAAAAATCATATTGCATTTGTCAATCCAGCAAATTTTGCCAAAAAAAAAAAGTTCAACATTTAATATTAAAGTAGTATAAGACAAAAAATACTAATTATGCTTAAGTAGGAGAAAATTATACATAATTGTCTAAAATTTATCCCCTTTGGGCAGATAAATTTTATAAATTATATATCTCTATAATTCCAACATAAAGGTATCACAAATAAGAATTATAACTAATGTCACACCCTTTATGTGATCCAAAATTTTCATTAGTTCAATATGCAAAATGTAACCTAACCATTTAGGTGATTATGGGTTCAATTACCATTTCATGCAATTTTTTTTGATTTCTTTAATTGCCAACAACATATTCCAAATGACACAAGGGTCCAATAATATGGAAGTCCAATTTATAGTCTAATAACAACATCAAATGTGAATCAAAATTCAATTTACACAATCCCAAATGAGAGATATTAAAGCACGAACTAGTAACATTCCACAAAAGTGAAATAATCCAAAAATCAAAAGTTGCATAGTTCCCATAAAAACCAAAATGATCAATTCACGTTAACTAATTAAATATTGGAACAACAACATACCAGTTTCAAAAATTTTAAAACTTAAACACTACATGAATAGTACTAAGATCCAAAAAAATTTAAAATGTAGAGGCTCAATCAAAAGTTTCATCTTACGTTGAAAAGAGAGATCCAATCGAATGGAAAATTATAATTCATTGATTTCACAACACCAAGTGTTTCACTAAAACCCAAATATGAAACTGCAACAGAAAGACTTAATAGATTTCAAGAATCACTAAATAGTAATACGCAAATCTGAATACTATAATTCATGCTAACGATTCAAAATATTTTGGAAATCGAAATCAGTCAAAACAAACTAATAAATACTGCCGGTAATGCCACTGATTTTCCGAAAACAATAACAACTAACTTCGTGCTAGTTGAAATAGTACACATAGAAGACATTAACTAAGAAAATAATTTACGTTAGCATTGAGTAAAATAATTCATCAGAATTCAAAAAATGCACCATTCTGAAAGTGTATTCCACAAAAGACGCACAGTCAAAAAATGTCCTCAAAAGTACAAAGTTTATGAATTGTGGGACCTACCCATGTAAAAATATTTCGTATAAGTGACGTAAATAATTCCAGACACATGTGCGATGAATATAAAATTCAAAAAATTATACTTAATGCCCCTTTACTAATAACTAATAAATGTTAAAACTAACTCATCTGTGGGGTTCAAAAATAAATATAAGTATTCATGCTAAGGTGAATAAAGCTATGAAACATTATTATTCACAATATCAGAAAAATTTCAAAACAGTAAATGAAACCAAAAGTGGGTCCAATTCACACTAAAAAAATACCAATATTAGAAAATGAGGACCAAAATATCGGAACACTAAGCCCATGTAAGTGTGAAAACAATGAAACTAACTCATTAATACAACAATGCAATACCGCAATAAGGCTTTCACATACAGTACCGTATAAACAATGCCAATTACAAAATCTAAATTAGTCAGCCAATTAATACCACAAAAATAACATTTAAGTTTATTCAAATACAAAATAACAAGGAAACCAAGGGTAAGACTTTAGTACTACAAACAAAGTATTTGCACATAGAAATTAATTGGTGAGCAGCATAACTGTGCAAAGACAATAATAGTATAATAGTAATACACTCATTAAAGTGAAATCATAAATTAATTCACTAATAAAGCCACAATTAGGCACAATTTTTGGCTCTCCAAATTCATGCAAACAAAACTTGAATAATTGTTTCATGAAAATCAAAACTTTCAAAATTGGAAATTTTCACAAAAAACAAAAGCAACCCACATCATAGTGTTAGCAAGTTCATTGAAACTAAAACATCATGTTCATGAAACAATTTTGTTGAAACCAAAATAATTCTCTAGACAAGAACAATGAATCAGAATTCAAACCTTGAACCTATGATGCACGGATACGGACACGGGACACGACACGACACGCTGACACGTTAATTCTAAAAAATGTCATATTTTGACACGTTGGGACACGTTTTGATATTAAATAAAATTTTTAATATATATAATATAATTTATATTTAATAGATATAAGAGTCCATAATAAGTCATATAACCAATCAAATATTTAAATTTCATAACATAAATATTAATATAAATAATTCTTCGTACTTTGTTAATTTTTCATGTCAAATTTCATAACAGAAAAAAATTAATTTATAAATTATTTCTTTTATATTTAGTTAACAAAATAAAATTGAGATTTAAAATGTTACCAATTTTTTTTTTTTGAGATTAAAAAAAAACGTGCCCGAGCGTTGACCGAATGTCGAAAAAAGTTGTCTGCGTGTCCGAAAAACATGTCAGAACGTGTCAGAGAGTTGACCGTGTGTCCCCAAATGTTGACCGCGTGTCGGACGCGTGTCCATGTCGGACACGTGTCCGACACGCAAATTTTTTAAAAGGTTGCGTGTCGTGCTTTGCTGCCATGAACAGTGTCACGACACTAAACAAAATTGAAATACACACCCTCCATTATTATAAATAAAACAAAATAATTCCATAAAAAATATATAATGCAGCGAAAAAATTGCAAAAATATATCTACTGTTCACAAATATTCCAAGGATCAAACAATTAAATTTTTGTGAATTTTGGCTTAAAATTAACATGTAATAAAATCTGAATAGCACATATTCATGAAATAAAATAAAAATTTGCTTGAATTGTATATTGGACAAATACCACATACAGGGTATTCGACAGTTCAAATCGAAACATATATATATACACAGTGCAACAATTGAAATCTTATATATTTATATATGTGCCATAACCAATTCATGTAAAACAAGACGACAATTTGTAAGCATATATATATATATATATATAATATTTAAACAATTCGAATGCCAATAAATATATTCAGTGCAACAAATTGAATGCCAATCGAGACTACAATATGTAACAAACAGTGTAACAATGCAATTCACGAAAAAGGTTCTGGTTGAGACAATAAGAATTGGTTGCAATTGTATTCAAAGTGATTGCAATACGGATCCAGACGGAACAGAGACAATTTATTCAACAACCCAGATTTAAAAAATAAAAAAGCAATAAATTATGGGTCTTATAATCATACATGCCTTGCTCTGATACCAAATGTGAGAGATTTTCAAATAATAATTCAACACAAAGATCGAAACATGCATGATAGATAAAACACCATATATCAATTTTATTCTAAAAGGATTTTGTGTACTTGATTGGGGCATCTTATCTACTAAGGGAAAAAACCTTGTTACACGGCTAGAATCTTCCTATCTATGACATATTCCAAAATGGCAGCCTTCTGCAATGGGAGCATAACGATTCATAAGGCTTAATCCCAATATAAATACGCTAGAGAGGGGACATAGCAAAATCCTAATCAGCAGTGTGTCTGATGAGTCCACCCATCTCAGAAGCCCAATCAAACACTAATGCCTACATTGTGCTGCCCAACTAGGCCCTATATCAAAAGTCCAACTCCACATGATCACAATGGGCTTTTCACAATAAATTAAATTGGAATATTCTTTAACCAGATTATTTTGAAAAATACAAAAGCATTAATTAATATTGTTCACATATAAAATTTCTAACATGATAAAGATTGTTGTAACACCCCGTGTATACTCGGAATATTAACATTACATCGTATTAAGCGGTGCTTAATTAAAAATGCGGAATATTCTTTTTCTTTTCAATT
This sequence comes from Gastrolobium bilobum, assembly GCF_033153095.1. Lineage (NCBI taxonomy): Eukaryota > Viridiplantae > Streptophyta > Magnoliopsida > Fabales > Fabaceae > Gastrolobium > Gastrolobium bilobum. The sequence goes on along the minus strand of NW_026897691.1, from coordinate 36,058 downwards.
ATGACGTCATTATCAATTACCAACTTAATTACTTAATCAATTTCTTAAAATAACGCCTGTATATAAATTGCAATAAGACATCTACTGAAACACCTCAATATATAAATAAAGTATGTATCTAAATCACGATATTACATCACGTAATCCGGACCATATCCTGATACATTATTACAACTCCAAAAGACTCAAGACATAAACAAGACATAACAATACTATGTGTCATGGACAATCCCCATGCTCACCAAATAAACATAGTCAACAACCAGCCTCAACACAAAACTCCATAAACATAACTGAAGCTATAAGCATATAAACAACATGGAAATCCAGCATCCAATCATGGCAGCATAATATAACAGCAATCTAACTCAGCTCCGACCTCCTGCCGCCTGAGGTCTCAACATTACCTGACCCTGAAATAAGCATTCCCCAAACGTGGGGTGAGATCTCTAAAACAAGAAATCTCAGTAAGACAAGGGGTCCTCAAGGATCTTCCACCCCAAGCTCACTTACATGTGCAATATAAGTTCTAAAAGCATTTATATCATTATCAGTTCTAAAACTATGTAGTGCAACAGATATATATGACATGTGTGTAATCATTATCTACTGGCCAGAGAAATGTAGGAATACGTCTATTCCCTACATGTAGTACAAGGAACACCGCTTGCACCTCACCTACAACCTCACCCTCTTGTATGTTCTACATACTCAGGCTTACCGTATAGGTGGAACACCTCTATGCATATCAACAAGGCACTAACATACAATAGCTCAACAACATTTCCAAAACATCAAAAGCATGTAACACAGCATGCATATACCATATCCCCAAGGGACATGGTGGAACCACAACATGGCTAAACTGAGGACACGAAAGCTTACCTCTAAGCTAGCTATCCAATGCCACAAGCTCAAAGTCCAATCACAACAGATCACAATCTGATATGGACCAAATATAAATCAATAACATGTACCACATGCATACAAATTAAAGACAACGCCTTTTCATTACGTTTTCAAGTCTTAAAGCTTCTAACAAAGCCACAAGCCCTTAATCCCGTGATTCTGGCTTAATCCAATACATACAGAAGTTCATCTTCATCAAACTAGGGTCCACAAACCCCCAATAGCCTACTGTACACACAGCACAACTACTGTTCTGCGAAATCCCAGAATATCCGGATATTCCACGGGACCATATCCGGATATGCAATATCCGGATATCTCACTGTACATATCCGGATATGCAATATCCGGATATCCAGAATCCCATATCCGGATATCTAATATCCGAATGTCCAAATCCCATATCCGGATATCACATATCCGGATATTGTTCGGGCACATATCAGGATATTTCACGACAGAATGCAGAAACTGCATTTTGTGAAGATATCCTTCCAAGGTTGGGTTTTTACCGATTTTAAACACCTAAACATGCATTTCTAGGTGTGTTTGACCAACCCCAACATTAAGTTATCATCTTTTAACCTTTACATGCATCAAGGTTCCATTTTTAAGCTTAAAGACTCAAGATCAAAGGTGATAAAGCTTACCAAAGCTCAAACTCAGAAAAAGGTTGCTCTTGGAGCTCACACAACAGCTCCAAGGTTCTGACTTCAAGGGTGCACGAAAATGCCTTCACAAATGTTGGTTCTTTCTCACCAAAGGTCACCACTTGGACATCAAAATGCCATGACTATGGCTTTCAACACCCAAACCACCCAAAACCAGCACCCTCACCCACACACAGAGGATGGAAACTCAGAATACACCCTCACACTTCCTCACCATGCATGTTCTTAAGTGTATACAAGCTCAAAGAGGGAAGAAATCAAGTAAAGGTGACAACTTGAGTTCAAAAATGGTGAAAGGAGGCAATGGAACAGTAAACCACCCTCAGCCCACCAAGTGCTTCACGTAGGAATTCTGGTATGCCTAGGGTTATGTGCTAAAATGCATATGTATAGTCACTTAGCCAATTAACACACAGTATTAACTTTAATTCCTACGCTTAGAATTTTAATCCCAAACTTTGGATTATGAAACTACATAATTTTATAAGATTTATCATATTTTTCTTATAATTTTCTGAGCACCTTTCTGGTACGCGCTTTTCAAGGCCAGTACCGGTTTCTAGCACCAGTTCTCATTATTTGGACTTGAAACTCGTTTTACAAGTCCTACATATTATTCTAGTAATTAACATGCACTTACTTTAATTTTCCGGGATACTTTTTCGGCACGCATTTATACCGACTAGCAGAACCAGGATCTGCACTTTTCTTCCGAAAAGCGACTTTCAGCATTCTAACCCACTTATTATGATTATTAAGCCTCATAAATAATTATTAGGGTCAATTATGGAATCATTTCCTAATTTTTGCATAATTAATTAATTAAATACCTTAATTAACGGTGCAGGTTCTTACATTCACCCCACCTTTTTAGGATTTTGACCTCAAAATCAGAAACATACGTGGTCGAAACTCGGGGTACTGCCGGAGAAGCTCGTCCTCACGCTCCCAAGTACACTCCTCAGGAGTTCTTCCGGTCTACTGCACCTTGACCATTGGAATGATCTTGCTCCTCAGCTACTTCTCGCCACGATCGAGAATTTTGAGTGGTCCGACGGGAGTCTTCAGGTTCTCCCGAACCTCCACATCATCCGGTTGCACCACGTGCGAAGGATCTGCTATGTACTTCTGAAGCTGAGACACGTGAAACACGTCGTGGATGTTAGCCAGGTTCGAAGGCAAGGCAAGGCAAGGCAAGGCAAGGCAAGGCAACAGGTCCTACTCTACCAAGGATCTGGTATGGCCCAATATATCGCGGGCTCAGCTTCCTTACTCTGAGTGCCCGACCAACACCGGTGACAGGTGACATCTCACAAACACGTGCTCACCCTCACTGAACTCCAGCGGACGATGCTTGACATCAAAGTAGCTCTTCTGGCGATTCTGCGCCTGCTTCAACTTTTCACGGATCATCTGGATCTGCAAGGTGGTATCTTAGACAAAGTCCAAGCCAAAAAGCTCATTGTCCCCAACCTCAGACCAACAAGTAGGAGTCCGACACCTCCTACCATACCGTGCTTCGTAGGGCGCCATGCTCAGGCTAGCATGAAAGCTGTTGTTGTAAGAAAACTCAACCAACGGAAGGTACCTATCCCATGCCGAGCCCTGCTCCAACGTGCAAGCTCGCAACATGTCCTCTAAGGTCTGGATGGTCCTCTCAGTCTGAGGGTGATAGCGGTACTCAATCTCAACTGCGTACCAAAAGCCTCCTACAGCGCCTCCCAGAACCGAGATGTGAACTTCGGGTCCCTATCACTAATGATACTCTCGGGCACCCCGTGAAGCCTCACAATCTCGCGGACATAAAGCTTGGCCAACTGCTCTGTAGTGAAGCTCACCTTCACTGGAAGAAAATGGGCAGACTTCGTCAGTCTGTCCACAATGACCCAAATAGAGTCACAACCCGCCTGAGTCTTCGGCAATCCCACCACGAAGTCCATGGAAATACCTTCCCACTTCCACTGTGGTACTTCAAGAGGTTGAAGTTCACCAGACGGTCTCTGATGCTCAATCTTCACCTTCTGGCAAACCAAACACTTGGACACAAAGATAGCAACATCTTTCTTCATGCCCGGCCACCAGAAGTTCTTCTTCAAGTCTTGATACATCTTAGTAGCACCAGGGTGGATAGAAACCTGACCCTTATGGCCTTTTGCCATAACCTCTTCTGTCAACGGGCCTCGAGGAACTACAATCCTCTGCTGAAACAAAAGCAATCCATCATCATTCCATGACACACCGTCTTGGTTCTTCACATAATCCAGACACTCTCTCTGAACTTGTGCCTCTTTAATCTTTTCTAGCAGCTCGTTCACAACATCTGATGCTTCCAACCCGAGAAGTACACTCTCACACGGAGCGGTCACTGCCAAGTTTCAGAACTTCTCAACCACATCAAAGTTACCAAGTAACAAACTGGATGAGCTACTGGATTTCTGACTCAAAGCATCAGCTACCACATTGGCCTTGCCAGCATGATACCTTAGCTCGAAGTCGTAGTCCTTTATGAACTCCATCCATCTCCTCTGCCTCATGTTCAACTCCTTCTGGTCGAACAGGTACTTCAAACTCTTGTGGTCACTAAACACCACAAACCTCAAACCAAAAAGATAATGCCTCCAAATCTTGAAAGCAAACACAATAACAGCCAACTCCAAGTCATGAGTAGGATAGTTCTCCTCATGAGGTTTCAACTGCCTCGAAGCATAGGCAATCACTTTGCCCAACTGCATCAACACACAACCTAGCCCCTTCCCGGAGGCGTCGGTGTAAAGCTCAATCTCAAGCGCAGAATCAGGAAGGACCAACACAGGAGCAGTAGTCAGTCTCTCCTTCAACTCCTGAAAACAGACCTCACACTCGTGAGTCCACACAAATGGAGTCTCCTTCCGAGTAAGGCGAGTCAATGGCAAAACCATGGTGGAGAATCCCTTGATGAACCTCCGATAGTAACCTGCCAAACCCAGAAAGCTCCTCACTTCCGTAACTGTCTTGGGTCTCTCCCAATCCAGCACAACCTCAATCTTGTTTGGATCCACTGCAACTCCCTCAGCAGAAATAACATGCCCAAGAAACTTCACAGACTTGAGCCAGAACTCACATTTGGAAGGCTTTGCATACAACTTCTTCTCCTTTAGCACTTGCAGAACAGTTCTTAAATGTTCCACATGCTCTTCCTCCATCTTGGAGTAAATCAAAATATCGTCAATGAAGACGATCACAAACTGATCCAGGTACGGCTGGAAAATCCGGTTCATGTAATCTATGAACACAGCAGGTGCATTGGTGAGACCGAACGGAATCACCAAGTACTCAAAATGACCATATCTCGAGCGAAATGCGGTCTTCGGGACATCCTCCGGCTTCACCCGAATCTGATGGTATCCGGACCGGAGATCAATCTTGGAATACACACAAGCACCCCTGAGCTGATCCAACAGATTATCAATCCGAGGAAGGGGATACTTGTTCTTGATTGTCACCTTGTTCAGCTGCCTGTAGTCGGTGCACAATCGCATTGTCCCATCCTTCTTCTTCACAAAGATAACCGGTGCTCCCCAAGGAGACACACTCGGTCTAATAAAATCTTTCGCTGAAAGATCCTCAATATGCTTCTTCAGCTCTGCCAACTCCGGTGGCGACATCCGGTATGGAGCTAAAGAAATCGGCCCCACACCAGGCAACAGGTCTATGGAAAACTCTATCTCCCTCTGTGGCGGAAACTCAGGAATCTCCTCAGGAAACACCTCGAGGAACTCCCTCACCACAGGAATGCCAGTGATGTCCTCCTGTGTCCCACTCACCAAACCACCCAACATGACATATCCAAATGCCCCTGCTCTCAAGGCTCTCCTAGCCTGCAGCAACGAAATGTACGGCGAGAAACTGGCTGTGGAATCACACGGAGACAACACCACACGCTTGGCACAACAGTCAATCATCACACAATTTCTGGACAGCCAATCCATGCCCAGAATAACCTCCAAGTTGGCCATCGGCAATCCTATCAGATCTACCGAGAACTCACGGCCATCCCACTGAAACGCTACATCGCGATGAACAGTGGTCGCATCACACTTTTCTCCGGTGGTGGTGGTAACCTGAATCGGTGGAGAAAGCACATCAATAGACAACTCAAGCCCCACATCAATCGGGGTTGCAACAAAAGAATGCGTAGCCCCAGAGTCAAACAAGACATCAACATGTGAACCACCAATCGTAACAGTACCTCTGACAAGGTTCAGAGCTCGATCCGACTGCTGACGATCCAGAGTACAAAATCTCCCAGAAGATGGTGGCACTGCTGGTGCCGAAGCAGGTGGAAGGGGAACCATCTGAAGTGGCACTGCCTGCATTGCAGTAGCCCTCGCCGTCGCCGACGGACAGTCTCTGGAGAAGTGGCCCTCCTTGCCACACTGAAAGCAAAACAACTGGCCGGTAGAGCACGGCCCAAAATGAGTCTTCCCGCATCCCGAACACCTGGGAGCAGGAGGTCTCGCTGCACTCCCCTGAACAGAAGTCCTCTTGAACTGACTCGGCGCCTGCCGAGTTGCCAACTGTTTACTCTTGCCCTTGTTCCCAAACTTCCTGTCTCGCCAAGAAGTGAGACTACCAGCTACAACCTTCGTCGCCTCAGCAACCTTGGCCTTACTCGAGCTGTAGTAATCTTCAATATCACGACACTGCTGAACCAGTGTCCCAAAATCTCTAAAAGCAGAACCAGCTAGGTAACCAGCAATATCCTCACTAAGTCCTCTGCGAAACTTTGCAGCCAGAAATGTAGGAGTAGGCCTCGCCATCCTGAAGTGTGCAAACTTCACCAACTGGTTGAACTTGGCCAGGTACTCGTCCACAGACAACGAGCCCTGGACCAATCTGTCAAACTCTCCCTGCTGCCTCTCCTGAGCGTCATAAGGAAAGTACTGACCCAAGAAGAAATCCTCGAACATAGGCCAAGTCATCACATGACCCTGCATCTCGTAGACATGAGAAAGGTTTGTCCACCACTCATGGGCATCGCCCTCCAGCATGTAAGTAGCGAACATCAACTTCTGCGGATCTGTGCACTGCATGACCCGAAAAATCTTGTCCAACGCCTGAAGCCAACGTGCCGCAACAACAGGATCAAAGGATCCATCAAAGGCAAGTGGCTTATGCTTACGGAAAGCATTCAGCCGGCGATCGATCTCATCACGATCCTCAACAAAAACAGGGACGGTCTGCATGGCCCCCGTAAGATGACTGCCATCTCCCATCTGACTCTGAGAGTCATCCTGCAGACTGGGTGGAGGTGGTGGTGGCGGCGGCGGTGGAGCATGACCAACATCAGGGCCATTCCTCATCTCCTCCAACATGAGTCTAAACATCGTCATGTTCACCAGACGGTTGGCCTCCAACACGTCCTCAGTGGCCTTCCTGTTCGCCTCTCTGACGGCATCCAGCATGGCCTGGTTTGCCATTCTCATGGCCTCCTGGTCGGCTAGTCGGGCCGCCTGCATCTCAGCTAATGCAGCCAGGACAGGATCGGGCCGATCCTCCGAAGTCTCGCGGTTTCTCCCGGGTCTTACCATGATTATGCACAGGTTACACAAATTATGAGTTGATCAGGCTCACGCAATGTGGTCACATATGCATTATCATAATAATACTCGACGGAGCAAACACGCAAAACAGACACAACCAAACATCCTAATCATTGCAATACATACAGGCTTTTCCCTAGAACCATTGCTCTGATACCATAAAATGTAACACCCCGTGTATACTCGGAATATTAACATTACATCGTATTAAGTGGTGCTTAATTAAAAATGCGGAATATTCTTTTTCTTTTCAATTATGATGTCATTATCAATTACCAACTTGATTACTTAATCAATTTCATAAAATAACGCCTGTATATAAATTGCAATAAGACATCTACTGAAATACCTCAATATATAAATAAAGTGTTTATCTCAATCACGACATTACATCACGTAATCCGGACCATATCCTGATACATTATTACAACTCCAAAAGACTCAAGACATAAACAAGACATAACAATACTATGTGTCATGGACAATCCCCATGCTCACCAAATAAACATAGTCAACAACCAGTCTCAACATAAAACTCCATAAACATAACTGAAGCTATAAGCATATAAACAGCATGCAAATCCAGCATCCAGTCATGGCAGCATAATATAACAGCAATCTAACTCAGCTCCGGCCTCCTGCCGCCTGAGGTCTCAACATTACTTGACCCTGAAATAAGCATTTCCCAAACGTGGGGTGAGATCTCTAAACAAGAAATCTCAGTAAGACAAGGGGTCCTCAAGGATCTTCCACCCCAAGCTCACTTACATGTGCAATATAAGTTCTAAAAGCATTTATATCATTATCAGTTCTAAAACTATGTAGTGCAACAAATATCTATGGCATGTGTGTAATCACTATCTACTGGCCAGAGAAATGTAGGAATACGTATATTCCCTACATGTAGTACAAGGAACACCGCTTGCACCTCACCCTCTTGTATTTTCTACATACTCAGGCTTACCGTATAGGTGGAACACCTCCATGCATATCAACAAGGCACTAACATACAATAGCTCAACAGCATTTCCAAAACATCAAAAGCATGTTACACAGCATGCATATACCATATCCCCAAGGGACATGGTGGAACCACAACATGGCTAAACCGAGGACACGAAAGCTTACCTCTAAGCTAGCTATCCAATGCCACAAGCTCAAAGTCCAATCACAGCAGATCACAATCTGATATGGACCAAATATAAATCAATAACATGTACCACATGCATACAAATTAAAGACAACGCCTTTTCATTACGTTTTCAAGTTTTAAAGCTTCTAACAAAGCCACAAGCCCTTAATCCCATGATTCTGGCTTAATCCAATACATACAGAAGTTCAACTTCATCAAACTAGGGTCCACAAACCCCCAATAGCCTAATGTACACACATCACAACTACTGTTCTGCAAAATTCCAGAATATCCGAATATTCCACGGGACCATATCCGGATATGCAATATCCAGATATCTCACTGTACATATCCGGATATGCAATATCCGGATATCCAGAATCCCATATCCGAATATCTAATATCTGGATGTCCAAATCCCATATCCGGATATTGTTCGGGCACATATCCAGATATTTCACGACAGAATGCAGAAACTGCATTTCGTGAAGATATCCTTCCAAGGTTGGGTTTTTACCGATTTTAAACACCTAAACATGCATTTCTAGGTGTGTTTGACCAACCCCAACATTAAGTTATCATCTTTTAACCTTTACATGCATCAAGGTTCCATTTTTAAGCTTAAAGACTCATGATAAAAGGTGATAAAGCTTACCAAAGCTCAAACTCAGAAAAATGTTGCTCTTGGAGCTCACACGACAGCTCCAAGGTTCTGACTTCAAGGGTGCACGAAAATGCCTTCACAAAGATTGGTTCTTTCTCACCAAAGGTCACCACTTGGACCTCAAAATGCCATGACTATGGCTTTCAACACCCAAACCACCCAAAACCAGCACCCTCACCCACACACAGAGGATGGAAACTCAGAATACACCCTCACACTTCCTCACCATGCATGTTCTTAAGTGTATACAAGCTCAAAGAGGGAAGAAATCAAGTAAAGGTGACAACTTGAGTTCAAAAATGGTGAAAGGAGGCAATGGAACAGTAAACCACCCTCAGCCCACCAAGTGCTTCACGTAGGAATTCTGGTATGCCTAGGGTTGTGTGCTAAAATGCATATGTATAGTCACTTAGCCAATTAACACACAGTATTAACTTTAATTGCTACGCTTAGCATTTTAATCCCAAACTTTGGATTATGAAACTACATAATTTTATAAGATTTATCATATTTTTCTTATAATTTTCTGAGCACCTTTCCGGTACGCGCTTTTCAAAGCCAGTACCGGTTTCTAGCACCAGTTCTCATTATTTGGACTTGAAACTCGTTTTACAAGTCCTACATATTATTATAATAATTAACATGCACTTACTTTAATTTTCTGTGATACTTTTTCGGCACGCATTTATACCGACTAGCAGAACCGGTATCTGCACTTTTCTTCCGAAAAGTGACATTCAGCATTCTAACCCACTTATTATGATTATTAAGCCTCATAAATAATTATAAGGGTCAATTATGGAATCATTTCCTAATTTTTGCATAATTAATTAATTAAATACCTTAATTAACGGTGCGAGTTCTTACAATTGTGATGATCCTACCAATGATAGTTGATAGACGATTTTTTTCTTTTAATACACTTTGTGTAAGTGATTTTTTTTCTTGTTTTAAAATTTTTTTATTTCCTTTCTTACATTTTCATTAGATATGATTATGATTTGATATTTGTTTTCAATCAATCTTTGTTGCTTCAAATTTTTAATTATATGAATTTGGTGTAGGAATTTATATTGGATGATAATTGTTCAAATTTGAATTTAAAAATTAATTTTTTAATAAATACTATTAAAAAATTTACATATTAGGGACAGAACTTTGGAAGGACTTATTCAGTCCCTAATTTGCAATGGACATATTCTATCTCTAATTTGAGAGGGACTTTTTCTATTCCTAATTTAATATTATGGATATTGTAAAGAACTAATTCAACCCAAAAGTTATTGGGTGAGACTACATTAATGGTTTTATATATCTTTAACACGCCCCTACACAAAAGAGCTCATTGGGCTTAAAGGTGGATGATGCATCAGGTTCAGTCTACCTGTGTTAAGAAATTCCACAAAGGAAATGGGGGACAACGATGATCGAACCTGAGACACCAAGGCTCTGATATCATGTAAAGAATCAATTCAACCTAAAAATTTAAGCTGTTAGGTGAGGCTACATTAATGGTTTTATATATCTCTAACAAACATATTTCATCCCTAATTTACAATAGAATATGCCTTTATAATATCCCAAATCCAAGTATTTAGGAAATTTCATGTGATTAAATAATTAATCATGCATTATTGGGTTGAATTAGGTAAAATACCTAATTAAATGAATTAAGGTCACTTTTGAGGTAAAAAGTGCAGTCAGTGAAAATTAACGGGTAAAAATGTGTGTAAGCAAAATTACCCAAAATATAAAAGTAAAAGTAAAAATATCCCTAGAAAATTATTCCAGACCTTTGGGTAAAGTTTGGAAGTGAACAGAGTTAACTAGATAGATCAGCTCATACCCAGTTAAGATAACTTAACTATGTTAAGTGTAAAGAAATCACAACACACCTCCCATTTCTTCATCTTCTTCGACGAACAAGAGAGGAAGAGAGAAAAGCCAACGTGGGTGGGAGTGATGGTTCAGCATCTCGTCCCTTAAGCAAGTGGTTGGGGGTTCGAACCCCAACTCTTGTGAATGGAAAACATTCTGTGGCCAGCTCTTTACCGCTTTGTGCGCTGACCCAGGGCGAAGGATTAGTCTCATGGCTATCGGCTGTGGGGATACCCGGATGTAATCCAAAAAAGAAAAGAAAAGCCAAAACCTAACTCCCTTGATTCTCCACCAAATCCATCCGTTCCAAAGCCAAAAGTGTAGAGAATCCTTCCCTCATTGCAAATCCAAGCTTGATTTTAAGCGGGAAGCATTATCGAGTGAGATATCTCCCTCCCAAGAATTCGACCCACTTGGTGATTTTTGGAGTTTGGGGGCTTTTTCATCCATGGGAGCTTAGGAGACCTCTATTCCTTGGTTGTGTGACCTGTTGTGGTAAGTTTCCACTTCTTCAACCTTCTTTTCATGGAGTTGTCTAGAGGTTGAAGACAATGAATAGTGATTTTGTGAGTTTGATGAGCTTGAGTTAGATTGATGCTAAATTCTTTTGTAAAAGTTGTTAGGAATGATAATTAAACGGTGGAAATGAACTTAGATAGTCATTTGGTTATTGTTCAATATTTTGGAAAAATTCATGCTTGAAATGTTAAGTTTCTTGCATTGTGGAGTCGTGGCTTGGATTGGTTGTGTTAATGGAGTCCATTGTGTTGGTAGGATTGAAGCAAGTGGACCCACATTGAATGATCAAGAAATGGTGGAATCCAAGGAGCTTGATTAGGCTAGTTGTTTGGTAAGTTCTTAGTCTTGTTAATTGTCAATGAATTTTCTATGTTGTTGATGAATATAGAGGTATTCATTGATGTATGTTGATTGATTTCACACTCTTGAATAGGGTGTATTAATCGGAAGGAATTGCCAAGTGGACATACCAAGAAAGGTTGGTGTGGATAAGTGAGCTAGAAGAAAGCTTACAAAGGATGGGAAACATCAGGAGGTAAATCTTTGGATCTTGGAGGTTAATTCCTCTTGTTGTTCCACCATTGCTTTTATCAAAGTAATGGTTAATGAATGGATGATTGAGTGGTAATGGATGATTGAGTGGTAATGTTAGTATTATGGTATGTTTGCATTCATATAGTATTGTTGTGTCATTGGAGAATGGGCCAATGGACAAGCACTAGGGGCTAGGTTGTATGCTTAGTGGAAATGACTAAGATGCAACTGAAGCGTGTGTGATGATTTGATTGTTTAATTCTTTGGCCATTTGAATGCAAGAGTATGCTGTGGTTAAATCATTACTGTTATTGCCTCTGGATATATGATGTAGTTCATGCCATGTGTATACTAACCCTTCATGCATGAAGTGAACTCTGGGGTTGGAGCAATTCTCCAAGAACCCTGGGTTTATTGAGTTTTATCTCACCCCGTTTGGGGAATGCTATTTCAGGTACTTGTGTAACACCCTGTATATATCCGGTAATGTTATCATATCATCGTATTAAGCTGCGCTTAATTAAAAATGCGGAATATCTTTTTCTTTTCAATTATGACGTCATTATCATTACCGACTTGCTTAATTAATCGTTTAAATAATCCATGCCTGTATGTAAATTGCAAAAGACAACTAACTAAAATACCTCATTAATTAAAATAACAGATATATGTCTCTAGTCACGGAACTACAACACGTAGACCAGACCAACTAGCAGTTTATACAACTCAAGCTAAAAGTACTAACAATATAGTGGCATGGACAACTCCCATGCTCACCCAAATAAGGCAACAAAGCCCAATATAAGTCTCAACTCAATAATCATAAATGACAGAAAACATAAACAACATCCAATCCAGTTATGTCAGCATAAATACAACAGCAATAATCATCAACTAAGCTCTGGCCTCCTGCCGCCAGAGGCATCAGTCCCCATACTACCTGAACCTGAAATAAGCATTCCCCAAACATGGGGTTAGATCTCTAAACAAGAAATCTCAGAAAGACAAGGGGTCCTCAAGGATCTTCCACCCCAAGCTCACTTACATGTGCAATATAAGTTCTAAAAACAGTAATTCAATATCAGTTCCAAAATCAGTGCAATGCAACAGATATTCATGTCATGTGTGTTATAATAATTCTACTGATCAGAGAAATACAGAAATATGTCTATTACCCACATAAATGCCAGCCCATGTTGTACCAGCCCATGCTGTACCTGCCCAGAGGAATACCCCATGGCAACCTGTTTACACCACATACATATCATATAGCATTTTCACTTAACAGTTCAATGGCATTTCAGCAAAACAATACATGAAAACACATCATGCACATAAACCATCCCCCCATGGAGTATGGTGGAACAGACAATGGCTAAACCGAGGACACAAAAGCTTACCTTGCAAGCTAACAATCCAAACCAAGAGTCTAACCAATGCTCAAGGCCCAAACACAGCAGAATCACAATCTGTTTCAGATCAACAATATATCAATAATCATGCTTAATAAGCATAAGACACAAAGACAACACCTTTCCTTTGCATTTCAAGTCCTTAGGCTTCTCACAAAGCCTCAAGCCCTTAATCACATGATTCTGACTTAGTTCAATTATTACAGAAGTTCAACTTCATCAATCTAGGGTCCACAAACCCCCAATAGCCTACTGCATTAACAGTGCAGCTACTGTTCTCCGAAATCCCAGAATATCCAGATATTTGTCGGGGACATATCCGGATATCCATATTCGGATATCAAAGGACCCCATATTCGGATATCAATATCTGGATACACATATCCGGATATTTCGCGACAGACAGCAACTTCTGCATTCGCGAAGATATCCATTCAAGGTACCATTTTTAACACTTTAAAACGTCAAAGCATGCATTTTTATTCTGTTTTAGGTTCATACACCAGTTGGTTACTTGTTTAACTCTTTAAACATACCAAGACATCATCTTTAACCCAACAAAACTCATGATCAAAGGTTCAACACTTACCCAAGGCTTCAAACTCAGCAAGGGAAGGCTCTTGGAGCTCACTTGAAGCTCCTAAAGATTCTGACTTGAAAAGAAAACGAAAATGTAAACAAAGGTGGGTTCTTTGCACTCAAAGATCACTCCTTGGAGAACCAAGTGCCATGACAATGGCTCCACCAACCCCAAACAACCAAGTCAGCACCTCAACACAACAAGAACAACACCCTAAACTCAGAACAAGGCCACCAACACACTCCCAATGCCCACTCTCACTCACCACAAGTGTTTAGGAGAAGTTTTCAAGAAGTAAATGAACTCAAACCTCAAGAAATGGAGAAGAGAAGCCAATAGAACAGTATTTCTGGTCAGCCACCCTCAACAAGTCACGTAGCATGAAGGAGTTGTCTAGGGTTTTGTGCAAATAAGAGTATATATAGTCACTTAACAATTAAACACACAATATTAACATTAATTGCTACGCTTAGCATTTTAATTCCAAACTCAGGATTTTTAACCTACTCAATTTTCTAATATTTATCATATTTTTATAATATTTTTCGGAGCACCTTTCCGGTACGCGCTTTTCATAGCCAGTATCAGTTTCTGGCACCAGTTCTCATTATTTTAACTTGAAACTCGTTTTACAAGTCCTATATATTATTCTAGGAATTATCATGAACTTATTATAATTTTTTGGGATACTTTTTCGGTACACATTTATACCGAGTAGCAGAATCGGTATCTGCGCTTTTCGTCCGAAAGCGACTTTCAGCATTATTAACCATTTTCTATATTTATTTAAGCCTCATGATAATTATTAGGGTCAATTATGGAATTATTTCCTAATTTCACATAATTAATTAATTAACTTCCTTAATTAACGGTGCAGGTTCTTACAACTTGCATGGATGATGCAGGATGAGGCAAGAGGCCTGAGTAGATGGGACATAATAGATTGACATTTTGGGATTATATATCATCTAGGATTTTTAGATGTATGTATCATTTACATCATCATATGTTTGTGTATTTTGAGGCCATATGATGAAATATGATATTATGTAGCTGTAATTATAGATTGGTGCAAGGATTATTTAAGAGATTAAAGATAAATGATGGGATGTAAGAGCCACAACATGCTTTGGATATTGTTGGCCATTCCTAGTCAATTAGGTGTTAAGAGGATAGTGAAAAAGGGAGGAATATCCTCATGAAATTATGTGAAAACAGGGGAGGGCATGTGTTGTCCAGTTGGAGAGCGTTTTAGCGCTGATAAGGGCGCTAAAACGTGCTGTGTTCGTGAAATGGTGGAAAAATCTCTGCCCTTGGGTGTTTTAACGCCCAAGTGGACGCTAAAACGCGCAAGTTGAGCGCTAAAGCGCGCTGAAGACCTGGAGAAGGCCAAACTCTCTGCCTTTGGGCGTTTTAACGCCTAGTTGAGCGTTATAATGTGCTACCCGAAATCAGCAAAAACGCAGTTTAGTAAAACTTGCATAACTCGAGCTACGGAGCTCCGATTTGAGTGCGATTTGAACCCACTAGAAGCTAACAAAGAGGTCCATAATATAGTAGGAGATGAGAACTATAGAGAAAGTATGAAATTCATATAATAATAAAAGAGATGAAGACATTTAACAACGTGTGGTCTAATAAAATAAGAATATGATGTTAAGCTTAGTTTCATTTATTCCGCAATGTCACATGATTATGGTCACACAATTGGTTATTTTAAATTCGGATTCTTTAAAAAAAAAAATTTATCTGGATTTCTAATCGAACCAATGTGATTGTAACTGCGCTTAATACCATAATGCAATGTTAACAAATCGGTTCTAGAATGGGGTGTTACACCTTTCTTCAAATTATTTTAATTTCACATGTTAGAGCAGAAAAATGCAATTTAAAGTGAACATTTTCATGTCTCAAATAAAGACAAAATATATTTTCCGTCACAAACTTATTAGAGACATGTTATTTATAGACTTTTTTTTTCTGTTTCAAAATTCGTATCTAATATATTTAGAAATGAAAAAGTGGACTTTAGAGAAAGAATTTGTCCATCTCTAATCGTTTTTTTAGTAATAAGATTACTTTCAATTTTACATTCTTATTTTATCTGCTTTCTTTATTTAATTTGCAACTGATCCCCTTCATCTCAAGTTTTTAGGTTTATCAAATAGAATAAATCTAATGAATTAGTGTTTGGTGATAGCAATCTTGTGAGAAGAATATTCTACTTATCTTTGTTATTTTAATGATCGGTAAACTTGCCAAATTCATAGATCTAATAGAGTTTTCATTTCCTCATGTGAGATTTCCCATCTCATAACTATATTTATATTTTTACTAAAACTAATGCCAATTTTAATATAAAACTTCATTTAAAATAAGATGTTAAACCAGAATTTCGATAAGAGGATTAGGATTAGACAACATATTAGTGCTAGTAATAGATATCATATCTGTTACAATGGAAAAGTGGTGGTGGAAAAGGATGACACATGGTAATGTAATACGTGTTTGAATAATATCAATTTCTTTTCCTTGAAATGTCAGAGTACATGGGGACGTTGCATGAGTTGGAAGCACAAGAAGGAGGAGGCCACAAATAGATGTGAGCTGTTCCTTCCTTCTTCATCGCCTCAACAACACCCCCTTCCTCCGTATTATAGAACAATCTTTCCTCCTTCTACTCAAATTCTTTTTCTTTATTTTTCCATTATATCCGAGTCTTCCATTACCATTATCTCTTTCTGGGTTCTTCATTTCTAATCCAGGTTCGATGCACTTTTATTTTGTTTCTTGTGCTTCATATGATACGTTTCTGGATGCTTTTTGTCCACATGTTAATAGTTTCATTTCATTTTCTCCCTTCATGGTATATCTATTTGAGTGTAACATAAGTCCTTTTGAGTTTTAATATTGTTTTTCATCGTTTTCGTTTATGATTAAATTCTGAAAATTTCTTTCAATGAATTTGGAACATTTTAATTTTTCTGTTTTTGAGGTGACAATAATTTAATCAATCTTTTTCTCTTTAGTAACTTGATGCACAATCAAATTAAATTTTCTGCTCTTTATTTTAGGGGAGGTAAGGCATGATGCTAATCAAATCAATGATGAAAAAGGGATAGAGAAAGCGACATTTCAATTTACATACAATAAAATCTTGGTAATATTAGGGAAAAAGATCAAAGAGGCAATGAAAACTTGAAAATTTTGTATTGATTGTTTTCGAAGTGCATTAGAGACGCTCAAAAAATTTTGTTCTTATATTATATCAGGTTTATGTAGAGAAGACAAACATTATTTAAGGTTGTGTTTTGAAATTTTCTAAATTTCTATTTGGATTTTCTTCATTTTATTGATATGATGCATGATTTCATGCTGTTTGGATGATATATTCATTATTTAATTTATCATTTGGGTAACGCACATAGAAAAGTTAATACATCATTATTAACAAGTCGCATTAAATAAAAAAGAATTACTTTGTACCCAAAAAAAAAAACAGAATTACAAGCAAGGCCTACTTACAATGCCATCAGCTAATAGCTAACAGATTCGAAGATATTTTGCTACCAAAATCTATCTTTACATGCAGGGTGTAAGCATATAACTCTATCTATTGTTGTGCTGAACAATAATCTATTTAACGGTATAAATCATCAACTCTCTTGGTATTTATTGTGGAAAATTAAAAAAGGATTAACTGGATAGGATGGATCATGGCTTTGCTTATTGAGACCAACGTGTGAGTGAAAAATCATTCATGGAGTGTGTTCATTATTTACTCATATATGCAAATTTCCTTCTCAAAACTAAATCTTTATAGATTTAGAAATGTTATGGCACTTCCCATATAAAAGTTTTCTTTTAAAATTGATATTAGATAAGAATTTGGTTAAAAGAAAAATTTCAAAGGGGGATTATAGGATGAAACAGCATATATATTAATACTAGTGACATTTCCATATTTGTCCTAAGAGGAAAAAATGTGGTGGAAAAGGAAGAGATATATGGTGATCCAACACGTGTTTGAACATCATTTTATTTTCCTTGAGGTATCGGTTTATGAGGATGTTGCATGAGTTGGAAGCATAAAGACGGAAGAGGCCGCAAACAGTTAATTGTGAACTGTTCCCTTCCTCCTCATCGTCTTAATGCTTCTTGTAGTCCTTCTTCTTTTTCCTTCGTTTTTTATTCTCTAAGTCTTTCCATCATCCTCTCTTTCAGAGTTCTTCAATTCTAATCCGGGTCTGAATCACTTTTTTTCTTCTTTTTGTTGGTTTCTTGTTATTGTTCTTCTTGTGCTTCGTATTATATATAGTCTTTGAATGCTTTTGACCACACGTCTATGGTTATATATAAAGTTCTCTCTTCACAGTATATTTGTTTGTGTGGAACAGTCCTTTTGGATTTTAATATTGTGTTTACATTGTGTTGGGTGGTCTTTGATAAAATTTTGAAAATTTATTCCAATAAATTGGGAGCATTGTTTTAATTAAAAAAAAAATCATTTATTCATATAAGTAAAAAATCGTATATGAAAACTTCCTTCTCATAACTATATTCATCTTTATTAATTAAGAAATGTTAAGGAAATTTCCATATAAAATTTTACTTAAAACTATTCATGGAGTGAGCCCATTTACTATATATGATAATTTCCTTCTCATACTATTTTTATCTTTATAAATTAAGAAATGTTATGGCAATCTCCATGTAAAATTTTTCCTTAAAATTATTCATGGAGCGTGCTCAATTACTATATATGAAAATTTTCACTATATTTTATCTTTATAAATTAAGAAATGTTTCGGCCATTTCCATAAATTTTCCTTTAAAATTAGATGTTAGGCAAGAATTTTGATTAAAATATATTTTTAAGAGGATTAGGATGATACAACGTATTAATGCTGGTTATAATTTCGATTTTCTTCATTTTGTTAATTTGACTTATGATTTCATTGCTGTTTATGCGATCTATTCATTATCTTGGTAAAGCACATAAAAAAGTTGAAAAAGAAAAAGAAAAAGAATAACAGCCAAGGCTTGCTTAAAATACCATCAGCTTAATTAAAGCTTACGAATATGAGAATATTCTGTCACCAAAAATCTGTCTTCACTTGCTCAGTAGAGCTTAAAATACCATCAGCTTAATTAAAGCTTAAAATACCATCAGCTTAATTAAAGCTTGTATGCCTCTTTATATTGTGCTGAACAATAATCTATTTTTTCTTTTCTTTTATTATCTTCCATTCCTCCTCCTACTATAACCTTTAAATGCTTTAATACAAATACAGAATTTATATTTTATAATACATTTTATTCAGTAGAAACTATGTTCAATATTTAGCTCATCGGATTGCCTAATAGAGCTAGTGAACGAAAGAGAAAGATAATTTTAGTAACATATCTACATGCAGAAAGCAGTCCTAACTTTGACTTGTCCTTTATGCTTTGGAGCTTTGGAAGCAGTGAGGCAGAAAAATGACTTTGGATTTGGAGTTAATTACAATTTTCAAACTTTATTAAACCATGAATTGAGTAGTATTGGGTTGTGAGAATTTTGATCACATATTTTTGCTTTTTAGTTTTCTAATCAGTTGAATTTCAGACATTTTGGTGGCACTCCCAATTGCTGTTTGGGAACAGATCCTGTGAGCAATACTGAAGAGGTGCCACTTTCAAAATCCTCTATGGAACCACTTTCAGAATCCCCTAAGGTAATTGCTCAACTAGATCTGATATTACTGACAAGAACCAATCACAAGATGGTACTAATACTGATAAGCCCTCAATCAGGTTGGTGATGAAACTTCACCAGGAAATGTTGGTTCTCCTAAAGCTTCTAAGCGAGTCATTGATACAGCAGCACCTTTTGAATCTGTCAAAGATGCTGTGTCCAAGTTTGGAGGAAGAATTGATTGGAAATCCCGTCGAACCCAGAGTCTTGAGGTATATTGTTTGAATTAATTGTATTTTTATGTTCATATTTTCTTCATGGTTTTGGGTTAGGATGTAGTACTACCATCTGCATTAGAGACATGTAAATGACTGTTTATGGAATTAAATGGGTGTAATTGAAAAGTGGATTCTCTACCTCATTTGTTTCCCACTGCTTTGGGGCACGCATATATTTATTTATTTAAGTTTGAATGCCCTAAAAACAACTATTTTTATATTTTGTTTTTGTGGCACAACAGAGAAGCAAGCTTGAAGGACAAGACTTTGGAAAAACAGAAACTGCTGAGGAATTGGAAAGCACTAAGAAACTTATTGAAGAACTCAAGCTTAACTTAGAAAGGGTAGAAAGAGATGAGCTTCGGGCCAAAGAAGAGGCCGAACTTGTGATTCTCAAAATTGAAGAGATGGAGCAGGATATTGTAAATGAAGCTAGTTTTGAAGCCAAGGCACAACTTGAGGTTGAAAAAGCCATGCATACTGCTGCGCTTTCAGATTTGGAATTTATGAAAAAGGAACTGGACTTGCTACATAAGGAGTATGTTTCTATGTTGAGTGGAAAGGATATAGCTGTCAGCACTGCAGAAGAGGCTGTTGCTGCAGCCATGGAGATTGAAAAGGCAGTGGAAGATTTGACTTGTGAGTTAAATGCAACAAAGGAGTCGTTGAACTCCACTCGAACCGCTCACTTGGAAGCAGAGGAACAAAGATCAGGAGCAGTGGATCAAGAATCTCACAACTGGAAGCTGGAACTTGTGGAAGCAGAAGAGGGGCTCCAAAGACTAAACCAGCAAGTTTTGTCAGCCAGGGTTCTCAAATCTAAATTGGATGCATCTTCCTCTTTACTGTCTGATTTGAAAGCAGAATTAGCAGCATATATGGAATCAAAACAAGAAGATGAAAGCTATAAAGCACAAGAAAAGGAACTTGAGGAAGTAAAGCTGAAAATAGAGAAAGCAACTGCTGAGGTTAACAGCTTGAGGGGGGCTTCCATGTTACTAAAATCTAAACTAGAAGAAGAGAAGTTGGTTCTCAGCACCCTTAAGGAAAGTGAGGAAAAGGCTTCTGCTGCAGTTATAACTCTCCAAGCTGAAATGGAGAAGACAAGGTCTGCAATAGCTTTTCTTCAAATGGAAGAGAAAGAAGCAAGAGAAATGATGAATGAGTTGCCCAAGAAACTGCAGGAAGCAGCACAAGAGGCTGATCAGGCTAAATCACTTGTTGAGGCTGCTCAGGTAGAGCTGCTTGAAGCACAAGAAGAGGCTGAACAAGCTAAGGCCAATGCAAATACATTGGAAAGTAGATTACTGGCAGCACAGAAGGTGATAGAAGCTTCCAAGGTTGCTGAAAAGTTGGCTAAAGATTCAATTAAAGCATTGGAAAAGAGTGAATCAGCTAGAAGCAACAATAGCATGGATTCTTCTTCACTTGTGACACTCACAGTAGATGAATATCATGAGCTCAGTAAGCGAGCCCATAAGGCAGAAGAGCAAGCCAATGTGAGGGTTGCAGCAGCTAATTCTGAGATTGAAACGGCTAAGGAGTCTGAGTTAAGAAGCTTGGAGAAGTTGGAAGAACTGAATGAAGAGTTGTCTGTGAGAAGGGAATCTCTGAAGATTGCAACTGAGAATGCTAAGAAGGCCACAGAAAGAAAGTTAGCTATAGAAGAGGAGTTAAGAACATGGAGGGCTGAACAAGAGGAACAAAGAAAGGCTGGTGAATTGAATGACCTGAATACAGCTGCAACTGTGTCTGATAATGATTTATCAAGCTCAAAGGGTAAAGTTCCTTCAAATGACACGGATACTGGATCAGCCTCTGATACAAAGAGCAAAAAGAAGAAGAAGAAGTCAATATTTCCTTCGAAGCTTGTAATGTTCTTTGCCAAGAGGAAAACGCACCCATCCAAGTGAATGTGTAATCCTTAACCAAGTCTTGTTTCTGAAAGAAAGGGTTGTGTATTGGCTCCCAATTGTGAGAATATGTATTAAGTTCTTTGTTCCCAAGAAGAAAATAAGATCATTTATTGTATATTAGGTATAGCTGCTCTATTATTCAATATTTGAATCTCCACTACAAAATTACCTTTTTACAAGGAAAAGGTACAAGAGTCTACTCCCACCACGACACATTCTGCTATAGTTTTTTTTTTTTTTTTTTTTTTCTATATATATATATATATAAGGTATATAAGTTTGACACCTCATATGGAGTTGTTGATCTTTTTTGATCTAACGGCTCTATATATATATATATATATATATATATATATATATATATATATATATATATATATATATATAAATCAGAGTTGTTGATCTTTTTTGATCTAACGGCTCTATATATATATATATGTATAAACTTTATATATATATATATATATATATATATATATATATATATATATATATATATATATATATATATATATATATATATATATATATATATATATATATATATATATATATATATATATGTATATATAAATTTGAAGTTTGACACCTCTATATATATATATATATATATATATATATATATATATATATATATATATTATATACATATATCATATGAGAGCTGTTAGATCAAAAAAGATATATATATATATATATATTTTTCAATTTCAATTTCTTATCCACTTATTTTATATGACTTATTACTACCCTTTTCTTTGGTATTTCGGGGCATGGATCGATGTTTTCTCTTACTCGCATGCTAGATACAACATCTATATATATATATATATATATATATATATATATATATATATATATATAGGGTTTAGCGGATATAAAGTGACTGCACTTAAAGATTGGTGCAGTCATATAAAACTACGTCATTTTATAGTGTGAAAGCATTAAATATGGGAAATAATAACCATACAAAGGTCATAATAAATATAAAGCATTAAATATAAGGAATCATAACCATATAAATGTGAAAATAAATATAATATTTCCATTTTTTACAATTAATTCTAAACGCGAACTTTCTTTATTCCACCCAAAACGACGTAGTTTCTATGTGACTGCACCAATGTTTATATACAGTCACATTACAAATCATTTTGCCATATATATATATAGAGAGGTAGGATCCTTTGACACCAGTGTCAAATTTGAAATTTGAAACCTCATCTGAGAGTCGTTAGATTAGAAAAGATCAATGGTGTCACATGCTTACAAATCAGAGTCGTTGATCTTTTTTTATCCAACAGCTCTCAGATGAGGTGTCAAATTTCAAATTTGATACTGGTGTCAAAGGATCCTACCTCATATATATATATATATATATATATATATATATATATAAATAGATAGAAAACTAGACCAAAAAATTCACATCTGATATCTTTACCATAGATAGAGAATAAGGATTAATATATTTGCTTATGGTTTGAGTTTTCTAGAGATTTGCTTTACTCATTCTCAAATAGAATTATGTTTTGTACCATGTTTCATCAGTATTAGACTTCCCTTAAAATATTTTATAACTTCGTTCTCCTTTACTCTCTGTTGCATCCTCGACTGTTATTGGATCAACAATTTCATAAATTTTATTGTTTGAAACAATATGAAGGCACTGTACTATACAATTCATAAGTTTTAAAAACTTACAAATGAGATTAGAATAATCCAGAAGAAGTGCAGAACTCCTTTTTTTCTTTCTTTCATAATTAACATTACCATTCAAGGCACTATACAAGCAAACCTTACAAATAGCTAAGGTTCTAAATGGCTGTACAAGAACACATACTCTTATGTGGCGGAGCCAGAAAAAAAAATAGCCATTGCCAAAAGACCCAGCAAGGTAGAACTTAGCTAGTGCCAATATTATATTATTTTTAAAAACTCAACCAGTGTCAAGCCTGAACCATAATTATTAAAGAAAATTTATACTATTTTTTAAAATTAGCTGGTGCCTGGATACCAAGTGGCTCTGCCACTAATACTGTCACACATAATCCAAGCTAGTAAAGAAAACCTACACTCACTGTTGGGAAAACAATCAAATAGATGCAATTTTGATATAATTATGTCACCAAGAGCACATAAAATTTTCCATCAATTACCCAATTGTGGAAAAAACACGTACTTGAATAGTCAGAGGTAGGCACATCTCCTTCATGACAGTTGAATTGTTTGTGTTGTTTGTGTAAAGCCATTGATGTATCCCTCAAAGGGTGAAGTATGTCAATCTAGGGGTACTCTTAGTGGCAATGGTAAAGAGTAAAGACCAAGGCCTTGTTAGAGTTTCTCATGTGTTATTCCTCAAAGGGGAGAGTGTGTAAAATGGCTATGGTAGCTCTACATTCTTGCAGAGTAACAGCTCATAGAATGAATAGATTAGATGATAAGCCCCCTCAATAGGAGAATGGGGTATTTAGATAGGAGAGGTCACCATCTGACCTAATTTTATTAATCTGGAATTGATGAAAACAGACACAGAGATAAGCTCCTTACAAAGATTAAATGCATAAAAATACACCAAAAGACCTCAACTCAAACTCAAAGACAACAAACCTAGGCTTCAAGAGATCCCAAATCCCTAACATTCACTCAATTCATGCCTACCTCACGACACACAGTGCCCTTCCTTTTATCCTATTCTCTAAGAACCTTCTAGAATAATTCCTAACTAACTAATTAATTATTTTACTTTCAGGCCCATCAATACCTTTCAGCCCCATCACTCTCCAAGCGTGTGAGAGAGAAAGTGGAGTAGGAGACAAGAGTTGTGCCACCTAGCCAAACCAAGCATCTGCTGCCAAGCCTACTGCGCCGACTGTCCATATACAGTGGGCAACAGTGCATGATAAGGGGAATCCCATGTGATGTGCCTCTATGGTTGTTGCGACTCGGCAAGTGCACCGGTCGTAAAGTAATAAAGTGTACCGGAGTACGAGATCGTTCCCACGAGGATCAGAATTTTCAAGCACTAGTTCGCTAATCGCGTCTTAGTTGGACAATCAAGAATTTAGATGAAGAGAGTTGTGATTCAAAGAACTTAAAATTAAAAACAATTAAAATCATGCAATTAAGGAAATTCAGAATTAAAAGAATGAATGAAGATGATGTTTGATTAAGAATTTAAAACAAGCATAGTTAAGGTTTCGACTTCCCCCAATATCCTCAATATGTTATGAATTAAATAGCCAAGAATCTGTTTCTTAATATATTGCCAATCAATTCTATCTGAGTTAATTACGGCTCAATTCCTTGTTACTATAAATCTATGTAATCTTGAAAGAACTTCAGTTCCCCGATTATTGCTTAAGAAAACATGCATTAAGATCAAGAATTACAAGATTACATAATTA
This sequence comes from Gastrolobium bilobum, assembly GCF_033153095.1. NCBI lineage: Eukaryota > Viridiplantae > Streptophyta > Magnoliopsida > Fabales > Fabaceae > Gastrolobium > Gastrolobium bilobum. Next base: position 10,899 of record NW_026897691.1, on the reverse strand, counting down.
CCCTATGCCTATTCCTAGATCACAAGGATTATGATAAATTATCGAGTCAGGGTTCATGCACCAACATCCCTATTGTCATACAATTTCCCAAAATCATTCTATAAGGAACAAACTCATAGAAAGCATTAAAGACAGATAATTTATTCAATTATAAAAAGAACAAGATTCAGAGACAATTTAATTCATAAACATAACGATTCAATTGGGTTCCATCTACCCTTAACTACATACAAGACTACTCTAGCATACTGAATTGAAAAGAAATAATAAAGAAAAGAGAACCCCAAGCCTCCATTGGTGTGATGTTGACTTGGTTCCTCAGTGTTCCAGCGCTCCGCAACAGGATTCCTCCTTGGAGTATGAATGAGGATGAATGAATTTCTGAATGAGTGTTTTGGTTCTGACCCCAAGCTCCTTATTATAATATTCAAAGCCACAGCCTTCATCGTATCTTCCCATTAATCCATATCAGATTTGTAATTGATTCTCCAATTGTTTCCTTTTTGCAATTAATATCTCGTGGATTGGTTGAGAGATTTGAGCTTTTGAGTCTTCTTATAATCTTCCTTCAGTCTTCTCAGGAATCAGCTTTGATATGTTTTCGCTTTAGTTCCATCTCATAATAGGACAAATCCTTATTAAATCTCAGCAAATCTTAGTGAATCTTTGCTGTCTTTAACGTGCTTGGGCGCTCAAGCATGTTGTTGGCCACTTGAGCGTGCCAAGTTACTGCAATTTTGTTGTTGCTGTCTGCCTGAGCGCGCTCGAGCGTGCTACTGGGCGCTCGAGCGTGCTCCTCAAGTCTGGATTTGTGTATCCTTGGGCACTTGAGCTTGCTGTTGTGCGCTTGAGCGCCCTGATGTGCCCAGTTTAGCTGTTTTTCCTTCTTCCAAACACTCGAGCGTCCTCTTGTGCGTTTGAGCGTGCTTTTCTGGACCTTGAATTCTAATATTTTTGTTTCCTTGATCCATATTGAGCCGCTACTTCTTCGTCATGATTTCTTTAGCACTTTTAGCACCAATTCTTGTGGTTTTACCTTCAAAATGCAAATATTATCAAAACGTCAGCTCAATTTCCTATCTTATGACTTAAATGTATTAAAACCTTGAATTCCATGCATTTTACTACATAACTCTTGTATAATTTAGCCTAAAAAACATGGTAAACCAAAGGTTTATCAAACATTCCTAGATTTGAATATTGTTGTCCTCAGCAATCAACTAGAATAGAAAGCAGGAATCTCAGAAGCATGGAAATTGGAAGGAATTTATAGAGACAGAGCATTCAGATTATAAACATTGCTGTATCAATTATAAGATTCATAATTCATCAGAGAGAATTGCAACAAAATTCTTAAGATCAAGAATAAGAGAAAATTACTGAAACATTCCCTCACTAGGAATTTAATTCACTCAAGCTCATCATCTGGAGGGTTTGGTGTTTCACTTGTTTCCCACTGAATCAACACTACCATAGGCTTGCTTATATTCTCGCTTTCCAAAGTATTGTGACGTATCTCAAAGATCAAGAGGTCTTTCTTGGGTTATAACTTGGCTTGGCTAAAGGAAAGAAAATTTAGAGAAGGAGCTGCAAGATTAAAATTCAGATTTTCTCGAAGAGGAACTTATGCATTTGTTTACTTTTGTAAACACTTTCTTTCTTCTTTTCCTTTTCGAACTTTCTCTTGTTTGTCATTCTCTTCCTCAGAATCAATTTTTCTTTCTTTCTTTCTTTTCACTTTGCTTCTTGAGGATTTTTCCTTTTCTTTATTTCTTTCTTTCTCATTCCACTCAACCTTACTTCCTTGGCTTTTGCCTTTTTTCCTGTACTTCCACAATTTATATCATTAACAACTAGCACCTTTTTCTCAATTTAATCTGAAATTTCAATCTCAATTAAGGCGAGGAGAGTATGTGGAAAGTGGCTTAATCATCTTCATGGGTTTTCAAAGAATAAACAGGCCTAGGCTCAAAGGGGTTAAACTAAGGAATATCAGCAAGGGTTGGCTATTTGGCCATCTAGTTTAAAGGAAGAACATGCCTCAATCATATCTATAAAATATATCACATACTAATTCAAGCAAGAAACAAAGCAAGTTCTAGAGTCTTTCATACAGTGGGATGCACACTCAATAAAATTTCTCTGTATAGGCTCAAAACCTCACGGCTATGAATGCGCAGTAATTTCTCTATTCCAAAGCTTAACAATCTTATCTTAAATGAAAGTATTCAATAAATCATGAAAATCATACATTGATGCTTATTATGAAAAACTTGAAGCCGTCATCATGCTCTAAATCAATTAAAAACAGAGAAAACATAAAAAAATTTCAAAATTTTTCTCAAAACAGTGACTTGGGGTTTTTATTCTAAAAAATATCAACAATTCAAATTGCAAGGAAAAAAGTTTGAGTTGAGATGGTTCCCTGTACTAGCCGGATATTCTGTGTATACTCATGAAGTTCTTCCGGTCAATAAGCATTCCAGCTAATGACCTACGCGCGTTTCCATTCCCAGATTTAAATGTTACTGTCCTCAGCAACCAATTTAAATCTATAAAAATAATCGCGTGGATAGTTTTTAAAAACTAGTCGATTCTTCGTGAAACAGCATCGTAAAAACTATCGGTTAACAGCGCTGAAATATCATACTGCAACACAGAGTTATCTCATACCAAAATAAATAAAACATCATAATCCATGCAAAATAAAACTAAAATAAAGCATGTAAAATAAATGGCCAAGGTGATCAGTCATCCATCTCCTCATCCTCTGCATCACGCACTATGGTTGGTGGCATGACTTTATCCTCGCCATCCTTGTCCTGGCCATCAGTAGCCGGACCTATGTTGGCCTCTCTCTGTGCAGCATCGTATGCACCCTCTTCCTCGGATCCATCATATGGCTCGGGCTGGAAGTCTGGAAGTCCAACGGGATGGGAAATGCTGAGGTGCTGCAGAATGCGTGTCTGGTACGCCAGCTGCTGCCTATGCATATGGCGATTCCTGCGCCGGATGAACCCCACCTGCATCTCAAGAGCAGTCAGTCGACTCACTACTGATCCTGCCGCAGCTGAACCGGAAGCCCCATCTGTCTGGGCTAGTGTACGTCTGACTCTCCTCCTCTTGCCCGCTTGAGCAAGGTCTTCTATGGAACCATCTCCCTTCTCAATTGGCTCCTTTAGTTTGTCCGAAATCCACTGTTTATCAATCTCTAGTAGCAATTTTACTTCTCTTCCACCAGTTGTGGGAATCTCTACCCCAGCTGCCTGACACATGACTGTATCAATGAGCTATGGCCAATGGATGCTTTCTTGCTGGTGTTGTGGGCCATATCATACAAACTAGAAGAAAGGATCCTGGGCAGGTCAATGGGCCTCTCATTCATAATGGCCCATAAAATACCGCCTGTCTCACTACCACCTCAGTATGGTTGGAAGAGGGTATGATGTTGCATACCATGAAATGGAACCATACCTTGGCTAGGTTGTTCAAATTCATCAGCCACACTCTCTTAGGACGCCCGTCCTTTGTCTTATCCCACTTCTCCTCTGGGTTAGTGATGCACTCCAGTATAGGCTTTGCAGCCTCCAATTCATCATCAGCATATTCTATGTTGTTGCATGTGTTCCGATAAGCACAAGTGGTGACAGATGTCCTGACATGATGAGCAGTCTTCAGCAAATTTTGAATGGAGTGGGAGTCATACTTAATCTCTTTCCCCCTCACGAAGCTCACATACTACTTCTCCACTCCTTCTTCCTCTTCAACATAAGCATTTGCAAAGAATTCCCTGCAAATGTCTTCACTTGTCACCACTGGGAGAGTGCAGAAGTTCCTCCAACCCCGCCTGGTAATATTGTTGTAGAAGTCAGGGTGCTGGCCCATATTGAGTTGGAGAACTCTCTCCTTGCAGATGGCCTTCCCCAATATGTGGGTCTAGTACCTTTGCTCATGAGCCGGAGACTTGAACCTTTGTAGAGAGCTTGAACCGGCACCAGTATTGCCTTTGTTTCTTTTACTTCTTCCTGAAAACCAGAAAAGTATTTCAATTCAAGATAACTATGCTTTTTGGAATTCCCAGATTTATTATACAGCATGCTTCTCATGTAAATAATTCAATCATAATCACCAAAATCTGCAAGGCATTTTCATTCCTAGATTGAGTATGTGAATAAAATTTTGAAAGCAAGCATGACATGTATTTTACTAGACTCCAATATGAACCTTAACATTTCCAAGTAATGATGCAACATGATGCCAACAATATTCATGAATACTACGTAATTCCCAAAAAAAATTTAAAGCATGGATCCATCATGGAGATTTTAATTAATCCACCATCCCTTGCAGTATGTTATTTGGGAAAAGTTGATTCAAGAATGAACCATTTTAAGTGTATAAGGAAAATAAAGAGATGAGGTTACAATAAGATCCTTGATATACTCTATAATTGTGATGACCAAAAAAACTTATGCAAGTGTCTCATGTCTATGCCACAATGATCCTATTGAGGATTTTCTATCAATCATTTCATCAAACAATTGTGGTGCACACGCTTACTGCTTCATGACAACCTAATATCATGGGTTCATTGTGCTCTTTCTATGTAGCATTTTAACAAATAGTTTGTGTGTGTGAAGAGATGTTTCATCAATCAATTCATGCACAATTTGTTTCATCATGACCCACAACCTTGGTCTTTGATTCTTTTGTACCCATTAACAAATTAACCATTTTTTGAGTGCACTAATCATCATGGTTGTTCATTCCCAAATCAAGAAACCAAAATTAAGGACCCTCAAGTTCATGAACCCCAGAATCCCAAATGCTTCCCTTAGAACCCTAGGTTTTACATACATTAATCAAGTTCTTATTTGAATGAAGATGATTTAACTAATGCAACTCAACATTTTAATGATTGAATATAGTGGAAGACAAAACATACCTGGATATCCTTGTGTCAAGGATGCTCTTGAGGGAGAGAATGAGTGTTAAGTGTGATGAGAATGAGAGTGAAGGTGAGAGTGAGAATGGGGAATGGGGAAAGATTTTATAAAAAAATTAAGTGCATCATGTCCGTGCCAGCGCGCTCGAGTGGCCAACAGGGCGCTCGAGCGTGCTCTTCGTGTTGTAATTTTTCCTTTGAAGCGCGCCTGAGTGCTTGGAGGCAGGGCCAAACCCCTATGATCTTGATCAAGCGCGCTTGAGCGGCCATAGGGGCGCTCAAGCGTGCTGAATTGCAAAAAAAAATTTCTTTTTCCTGGAGTTGTGCGCTCGAGCGTGCACACGGGCGCTCGAGCGTGATACTCGTCACTCAAAATTTCTCAGTTGGCCTTAACTATCTAATTTGTTTTTGTATTTTCTTAAAAAATTGAAGTAAATAAATAGGAAAACAATAAATCCTAGGGTTGCCTCCTTAGTAGCGCTTGTTTTACGTCATGAGCCTGACGTACCTGGTTCAAGTTACCTCTACAAGGGCAACGATGGTTGTTCCCCTGTCAATTTCTCCTCCCATGTATAGTTTCAGCCGTTGACCATTCACTGTGAAGCTTCTATCGGAATCTAGTGGACTGATCTCCACTGCTCCATATGATTTCATGTTCCTTACGATGAACGGTCCCGACCATCGTGACTTAAGTTTACCAGGGAAGAGATGAAGACGAGAGTTAAAGAGTAATACCTGATTTCCCACTTTGAAGTCTCAAAGTAGGATCTTCTTGTCGTGCCACTTCTTCGTCTTTTCTTTGTACAGGGTTGCACTCTCCTACGCAGAGAGCGTGAACTTGTCTAGTTCATCCAATTGCAGAAGCCTTTTCTCAGATGCGGTTTTGGAATCAAATTTGAGGTATTTTATTGCCCATAAAGCTTTATGTTCCAATTCCACTGGTAAGTGACAGGCCTTCCCAAACATTAACTGGAAATGAGACATTCCAATTGGCATTTTGAATGCAGTCCGGTATGGCCATAGTGCATCATCAAGCTTCTTGGACCAGTCTTTTCTTGAACTTCCAACCGTCTTCTCCAATATACGCTTCAGCTCTCGGTTGGATATCTCCACTTGACCACTTGTTTGCGGATGGTATGGTGTGGCAATCTTGTGTTTCACTCCACATTTAGCCAACACATATTCCACTTGTCTGTTGTCAAAGTGGGTTCCTCCGTCACTTATGATTGCTCGCGGTACGCCATATCGGACAAATATGTTTCTTTTGAGGAATGCAATGACCACTCGAGCATCATCAGTAGGAAGGGCAACATCCTCAACCCACTTGGAGACGTAATCGATCGCAATCAGGATGTATTTGTTGCCATAGGAAGGAGGGAAGGATCCCATGAAGTCTATTCCCCACACATCGAAGATCTCAACCTCCAATATGTTGTTGAGGGGCATTTCATGTCTTCTGGAGATGTTCCCCGTTCGTTGACATATATCACAGGATTCAACAAATTTCCTTGTATCTTTGTAAAGTGTTGGCCAATAAAAGCCACTCATTAGTACCTTTGCAGCTGTTCTTTCTCCTGCGAAGTGTCCACCGTAGCTGGAACCATGACAGTGCCAAATGATGTCTTTCATCTCTTCTTCTAGGATGCAACGCCTTATTACTCTATCAGAACATCTGTAGAAAAGGAAAGGCTCATCCCATAAGTATTTCTTGACATCATGTAGAAACTTCTTTCTTTGTTGCCATGTGAAGTCTACTGGAATTTCTCCTGTTGCTTTGAAGTTTGTGAAATCTGCGAACCAAGGAGGTGTACTCGTGTTCTTTACTTCCTTCGGTTGCGGATCCGAGATAACATTGATAGCCATAATTTGCTCATCGGGAAACTCCTCTCTGATCTTCAGCTCAGGTCCATCTTGAAGATCTTTTTCTTGAATTCGGGAGAGGTGATCAGCCACCAAGTTTTCTACACATTTCTTGTCTCTGATCTCCATTTCAAATTCTTGTAGGAGCAGCATCCACCTAAGTAATTGTGGCTTTGCATCCTGTTTATTCAATAAATACTTTAAAGCAGTATGATTAGTGTAAACAATTACTTTAGACCCCAGCAAATACAGTCTAAATTTATCAAATGCATAGACAACTGCTAGTAATTCTTTTTCAGTGGTTGCATAATTCATTTGTGTATCATTCAGAATTTTACTAGCATAATAAATCACATGCAATAATTTATTCTTTCTTTGTCCTAAGATAGCTCCTATGGCATAATCACTAGCATCACACATTAATTCAAAAGGTAGTGTGAAATCAGGTGCAGTGATTGTAGGTGCAGTGGTCAATTGATCACTTAAAATATTAAATGCAACCAGACATTCGTCTGTGAAGTTGAATTCCTCATCTTTGACCAACAACTTGCATAGTGGCTTTGCTATCTTGGAAAAGTCCTTGATAAAGCGTCTGTAGAAACCTGCATGACCAAGAAAACTTCGAATGCCTTTAACGTTAGAGGGAGAGGGATGTTTCTCAATAACAGATATCTTAGCTCTATCCACTTCTATACCATCCTGGGACACTTTATGTCCTAGAACTATGCCATCTTTTACCATAAAGTGGCATTTTCCCCAGTTTAAAACAAGATTGCTCTCTTGACATCTTTGTAAAACACAAGATAAATTTTCTAAACAAATGTCAAAAGAGGGACCAAAAACAGAAAAATCATCCATAAAGATCTCAATAGATTTCTCAATCATATCAGAAAAGATAGAAATCATACACCTTTAGAAAGTTGCAGGAGCGTTGCACAAACCGAAGGGCATCCTCCGGTAAGCGAAGACTCCGTAAGGACATGTGAATGCTGTCTTTTCTTGATCTTCTGGAGCTACTGCTATTTGGCTGTAGCCTAAGTACCCATCCAGGAAGAAGTAGAAGGCATGGTCAGCTAGTCTCTCCAACATCTGGTCCAAGAAAGGGATGGGGAAATGGTCCTTCCGAGTGGCTGTATTTAGTCTTCTATAGTCGACGAACATCCTCCACCCAGTGACTGTCCTTGTCGGAATCAACTCGTTGTTCTCATTTCTTACCACGGTGACTCCTCCTTTCTTGGGTACCGTTTGTACAAGACTTACCCATGCTCTATCAGATATCGGGTAGATCATACCTGCATCCAATAGTTTAACTACTTCTTTCCTAACCACCTCTTTCATAGTTGGATTGAGTCTCCTTTGTGGCTGCCTCATAGGTTTAATATCATCTTCCATTAGAATTTTATGAGTACAAAAGGAAGGATTTATACCTTTTAGGTTGGAGAAGGACCATCCTATGGCAGCTTTATGTTTCTTCAGCACTTTGAGAAGCTTTTCTTCTTCTGCGGTTGATAGCTCAACATTGATGATGACCGAATATATGTTGTTGTCACCAAGGAAGGCATACTTCAAATTTGGTGCTCCAAGAGGGATGTCATCTTTCTTTCTTTCAAGTTCTTCCACCACTAGTTCTTTATCAGCTATTTCAACTTCTTCGTTGATTTGTTCTCACTCGAGTGGGGAGCTTTCCTCTTTCATGGCATCATCAATTTCTTCTTGTATTATGTCTATCATGAAACAGTATCCTCCGTCTGTTGGATGTTTCATTGATTCGAAGACGTCAATGGTGACTGTTTCTTCGTTCACCCTTAGCATCAGTATTCCTTGCTCCACATCGATCATTGCCCTTGCGGTGGCTAAGAATGGCCTTCCAAGTAATAGGGAAATCTCGGTGTCTTCTTCCATATTCAGAACTACAAAATCTGCAGGGAAAATGAATTTGTCAATTTTAACTAAAACATCCTCAATTACCCCATCTGGTCGTCTGATCGATCTGTCAGCTAACTGGAGAGAAACTGTAGTTGGCTTAAGCTCCTTTATTCCTAAAGCTCTGCACATAGACAGTGGCATTAGGTTTATACTTGCTCCCAAATTGCATAGTGCTTTCCCTACTTCAATATTTCCTATGGCTATAGGAATACTGAAGCTGCCTGGATCTTTCAGCTTGGGAGGAAGTTTCTTCTGGATGATTGCACTTCACTCCTCTGTCAAGGCCACTGTTTCGCATTCCTTCAACTTGCGTTTCTTTGATAGAAGGTCCTTCATGAATTTCGTATACTTCGGCATGCTTTCCAGGGTTTCTACGAAAAGAATGTTGACTTGCAGTTTCTTGAAGATGTCCAGAAATTTTGTGTATTGTTGTTTCTGGACCTCTTGTTTCACCCGCTGAGGGTATGGAACTTTTGCATAAGGAGATGGGTCTGCTGCTTTTGGTTGCCTGTCTAGAGCTTTCTTTTTCTCCCATTTGAACAACTTCTTCTCTAGACTGCTCTTTTCCGCTTCTACTGCATCTTCTTCTTTCTTTTTCTCAACTTCAGGTTTGACTTCTTTCTTCTTTTCAACTGGTGGCTTTTCCACAGGTTGAATCACGATCCCACTTCTTGTGACAATTGAATTACATTGTGCCTTTGGGTTCGTATCGGTGTTCCTTGGAAAGGTGCCCTGAGTTCTTTCAGTGAACTGTCTTGATAGCTGACCAATTTGAGTCTCCAAGTTCCGGATCAAAGCTTCTTGATTCTGGAATGAAGCTCTTGTTTCATCTCTAAAGGCATCTGTATTTTGAATGTAGTCGGATGTTGTCTTGGACAGCTGTGCAAAAGCCTTCTCCCATTCTGAAGTGGTTGTTGTTGCAATGGTACGAGAGGATTCAACTGGTAGTTTGATTTGTAACTCAACCCAGGGTGTTGATTAGAATTTTTCCACCCTTGATTACCATATTGATTCCTTCCTGGATTGTTCTGGTTCTTTTGATCATACCAGAGTCCATTTTCCTCTGCTGGTGGCTTCTTCGCTGCTCTTATGTATTCGCAATCCTCAGTCGCATGAGCCTCTTCACAAATACCACATTTAATATTAGAATTATTAACAGAAGAAACTTGAGAAAGATTAAATTTTTTATTAAGAGAATCTAATTGTTCTTGTTGTTTCTTGTGCATTTGTAACATTTGTTCATTCTGGGCTAAGAGTGCATCATAGCAATCAAGCTTCATTATCCCTGATCATCTTGGTGCAACTGGGACAGAGGCATTGTCAAATTCTTAAGAAGCTAGAGATTCCAACAATTCTAGCGCTTCCTCTGGAGTTTTTGTTTTCAAGGAGCCCCCTGCAACAGCGTTTACCAGTGTTCTTGTGTTGGACGTTGGTGGATTTGCACTTCTCTTGGTGGAGTAACTTGCTTACAGTACACAGGGCGTCGTCAGTCGTGAATCCTATGTATGCCTATATAATTATATGGATAGGGATTGTCAAGTGGAAAAAGACCATTTGATTCCCCTCTCCCGTTGGTCGAGTTACTTCATACCTTGACCGGATCACATAGCGTTAGCGAAGTGGTAAACTTCGCAGCAGGACCAGCAAGCTTTTGGACATTGAATGTACACTCGAGGAGGACTTAACAGATGTAGAGGATCCTGACAAACTTGGGGAAAGCACACCTTTTTCTTGCTTTCTCCCATGATTCAATTCTATGTTGAGGACACTTCTTGAGTGATCCTTTGAATCGTTCCCAAGCCTCATACAAAGATTCGCTTTCTTTTCGTTCAAAAGCAGTGATCTCCTCCTTGAGCCTTGCGATCTTTGAAGCTGAGAAAAATCTGGCCAAGAATTTTCTTGCTAAGTCATCCCAATTGGTTATGCTTCCTTCAGGTAGAGACTGCAGCCAATCCCTTGCTTCATCCTTCAGTGAGCATGGAAATAGCCTGAGCAAGATAGCATCACGAGGAACTCCATTCACTTTTAATGTATCACAGTAAAGTAAAAAGTTATCAAGATGACTATAGGGGTTCTCTGTGCTTCCTCCATCGAACTGTTCTTTTTGAATCAGTTGCAGCAGTGCCGGGTTCAGTTCAAAGTTGTTAGCCTCTATATTTGGTCTAACA
>NW_026897690.1:0-111448 GCF_033153095.1 Gastrolobium bilobum | reverse complement strand
CAAACCAAGAAAACTCATGATCTCTGTAATATTTTTAGGACGTTCCCATTCTAACACTGCTTCAATCTTACTCGGGTCAACTGCCACTCCTTCAGATGAGATGACATGGCCCAAAAATTGTATCTCAGAAAGCCATAATTCACACTTTGACAGTTTAGCATACAATTGATGCTCTCTCAGAATCTGCAAAACAACCTTTAGATGCTCAGAATGCTCTTTTTTACTCTTTGAATATATCAGTATGTTATCAATAAAGACAACCACAAACTGATCCAGATAGGCTTTAAAGATCTGATTCATATAACTCATGAAAACAGCTGGTGCATTTGTAAGCCCAAATGGAATAACCAGATACTCATAGTGCCCATATCGGGACCTGAAAGCTGTCTTCGGAACATCATCCGGCTTTACCTGGATCTGATGATACCCGGACTGCAGATCAATCTTAGAAAATACAGTCGCACCACGCAACTGATCCAACAAATCATCTATACGCGGCAAAGGATACTTATTCTTAACAGTAACCTTATTCAACTGCCGGTAGTCTGTACATAATCTCATAGACCCATCCTTCTTCTTAACAAAGATCACCGGTGCTCCCCACGGAGACACACTCGGTCTGATAAAATTTTTACTGGACAAGTCTTCAATCTGCTTCTTCAATTCAGATAATTCCAGAGGTGACATCCGGTATGGGGCAAGAGAGATAGGCCCCACGCCAGGTAACAAGTCAATTGCAAATTCAGTTTCCCTCTCTGGAGGAAAGTACAGAATTTCATCCGGAAAGACATCCTCAAACTCTGAGACAATCGAAATAATAGAAATTGGCTCCTTGTTGACGCCAACCAGACCTCCCAATAAAACAAACCCGGAATCTCCCTTCTTCAAGGCCTTTACCACCCGAAGTACAGACAAATAAGGAGACTCCCTCTCTTCATCATGAGATGAGACAGAAATGGTTTTACTGCAGCAATCAATCTTCACACAGTACTTGGACAACCAATCCATCCCCAGAATTAAATTCACAGAAGCAAGGTGCAAGACAATAAAGTCGGCAGAATATTCCCTGCCTTCATACTTGAATTTCACATTTTCACAAACATAGTCATCACTAAAAACACTTCCCACAGCCGTAATAATGCACATAGGAGTTTTCATTTTATCACATGCAGACCAAATGCTTCGGCTACATAATTAGCAATAAAAGAATGTGTGGCACTAGAATCAAACAAAACACTAAGCATTTCATCACGAATAGAAATCATACCTCGTACCAAACTAGCTGATCTCTCAGCCTCTTGCTGAGTAACTGCATACACTCGGGCAACTGGAGATGGGAGAGGTAGAGATGGTTCCTCAACCACAATAGGAGCCGGAGTGGCCTGAATAGTAGAAACTTGTCCCCCATTAAAGGGGAAGTCCCTAATAAAATGCCCAGGTTGGCCACATTTGCAACACAGTCTTTGCTCTTTTCTGCAAACCCCTGCATGAACTTTACCATATGTAGCACATAGAGAAGCAGACTTAATATTTCCAGGCTTAGAATTTCTCGCCTTTTTGAACTTACCATCAGACTGTCTAACCTGCAACCTTTTTCCTTTAGAATTCCCAGAAGTGTTTTTAGGACCAGAATTAGGAGCAGATTGGTCCTTATGCTTCCTTCTATAGTACTCTTGAATGTTTTTACACTTTTTAACGAGTGCAACAAAAGTATCAAAAGTGTGTCCTGCAAGTTTTTCAGAAATATTATCATGTAGTCCTCTATGAAATTTAAATACAAGATCATCCTCAGTAGGTGGAGCTCTCTGGAAATGAGAGTATTTGGCCAGCTTATTAAACTTATTCAGATATTCATCAATAGACATCTGGCCCTGCTTTAGTTCTTCAAATTCATCATTCTTCCTTATCCGGGCTTCAGCCGGAAAGTATTTTAGCAAGAATTGCCTTTCAAATAAAGGCCAGGTAATAGCATGACCCTGACATTCCAAGGGCTGACGGGTATTTCTCCACCAATCGGCTGCATCATTCTGCAACATATAAGAAGCATACAACAATTTCTGCTGATCATCACACTCCATGACAGTAAAAATGCGATCCAATTCTTCTAACCACTGAATTGCAGCAATAGGATCAATGCCTCCTTTATAATTTGGTGGTGCATGTTTTCGGAAGGCATTAAGCATTCTTTCTCTTTGCTCTCTATTAGTGGCTGGTTGTGCCACACCACCCCTGTGACTAGATTCTTCATTCATATCATTATTTCCTTCACCCTCCACAACAATGGGATTATGAGGAGGAGGAATAGGCTGTTGTGGTTGTGGCTCAGGCTGCGGCTGTTGCAAAGGCTGTGGCTGTGGACCTTGCCCACCAGCCCTCACCTCATCCAAGAGTAATCTCATCATTTCAATATTCGCTATTCTGCTTGCTGCCATTATTTCTTGATTGGCCAACCTATTAGCCTCTAACAGGTCTTGATTTGCTTTCATCATCACTTCCAGCTCTCGTTGCCTAGCTGCAGCCATATTTTGTTGCATCTCAGTTAAGGCCGTTATCATTGGATCTGGCTGTGAAGTATTTCCCCGCTGATTTATTCGGGGTCTAGCCAAATCTGCTAATATTGGATCGGTTGGGTCAATAGGAGGATCATAAGTCCTTTTTGGGCGAACCATAATTTTGCATATTTCACACAAAGGAATTAGTTAGCTACGCTCACACTTGGTGATCAGACATGCATATCATAGTACTCCAAGAAACTCAAGAATATATCAACCCGAACAGTTCAAGCAATATTTCACAGACTCTCCTAGAGAAACTGCTCTGATACCATAAATGTAACATCCCTGTCTCGAGCCGGTTCAATTAACATACATATGATAAAACAGAAAACAGTGGAAGAGTTAACTTATAAAAATACGAGCTAACTTTTTCTTTTTCTTTTTAAATTCTCATTCGTCGTAAACGAAAATCGGACAGAGTTTCCTCTATAAATCGGACAACTGGGGATTTTCCAATCCCAGTCAGAAGCATTTCCTGATAAACAGTTTATACAAATATAATCAAATGCCCATCCATGGGCGCATGCATAACTTGGCTCAGTGCCACTATATCTAACAGCATGCAATCCAACACGTAAACATATCTGAATACTACATCATCATATAACGTGCCTGAATACTCAAATGTACATGCATCAAACTGACAGACATGTACAAAACATATACAGGCCATATACAAAATAAAGGATCAATGTCATGATCCATCAAAGGTGGAAATACAAAATGACATGAATATACTTCCAAAAAGTAGTAGCCTACAGCCACTCAAAATCTGATCTGTCAACTGCCTCAGCCACGTGTCGCGTCCCTGCCTAGTGAGGACTCACTGGGAATCTGGGCACCTGAAAATATGTCCCCAACAAGGGGTGAGATTACAAATCTCAATAAGCTCCAGGTTTATAGAGAATTCTCCATACCCCTGGCTCACTCCTGCACGAAAGTCAGATACAGAGTATACGAATACAACATATAACAGATATCATAACAGAACAGAGCATTTATCCATATCAGATGTGTGTTCTGTCATTCCCAAGGGAGGACCCCAAGCGGAAATCAATGCACGTGTTCCTGAGGGAGGACCCCAAAGCGGAACCAGACATATCAGAGATGTGCGCCGTCATTCCAAAGGGAGGACCCCAAGCGGAAATCAACGCACGTGTTCCCGAGGGAGGACCCCAAAGCGGAACCAGACATATCAGAGGCGTACACCATTAGTCCCGAGGGAGGACCCCAAAGCGGACATCAGGGTACTATACAATCAATGGCCAGAGATTGTTACAGAAATCATATTACAGAAGTCATATCAGAGCAAAACATATCATGTTATCAAATAACTCTATATGAATGCACCTATACAAAGCATTTAAATAACAGTCATACAGTCCAACCATAGTTCACTAACCATGGTGGAGCACTTAAGCAGGAAAAGACTCCTTAAACATAGAGCTTACCTCTTGAAGCTTTACCAATACGCTTACTTGTTGCACAAGTTACTTATATGTCTTCAAGAGATTCCGATCCTTTTTTGGTCCCTAGGTACACCTAGAGCAAGAATCCACAAATACAAATCAATAAAATGTTATCATGCCTAGATTTTCCATAAGGCATACATTTTATCGCTTATCTTCCTTTCTTTATATTTTTGCCAATGCTATGCCAATACACAAGTCTAGACCTCTTTATAACCGTTGGTGTTCTTTACTTTAAACAACCATTCCCTTAGGAATTTTCAACATAAATCATGCTATTTTTCTTCAAAACTCATCACTTTTATACAATTTATTACAACACATTTTATTCAAAATAAAATGTACAAAATATATCCCTAAATACCCTATAGGTCGAACACTACAAGGACATAGACAAAGGTTCTTTTTCTTCACTTACATGTAACTTACACATACAAATACATGTAACTTACACATACAAATACATGTTTTCATAAGGTTCCAACTTAATTTTTGGAGCATAAAGTCCCTCCAAAGCCCCACAAGGCCTAAACCTAAGGGCATATTTCATATAATTTTTCCCACTTTGGCATTCTCACTAATCTATCAAATTTCCACTTTATTCCTACACATTAAACCTTCCTAATACTTAAGATAAAATTTTGCACAACAACCTACTCTTCACCTATGATGGCTGAACATGTAGAGGAAAGCATAAGATTTTTTTCTAATTTTTTTTACATACATACAAATGCTTATTTTCATTTCTTAAATCCAAGACATCAAAGATTCATCATTAAATCAAAGTTTAATACACAATGCTTTCCTACCAAAACATACTCATAACTTTTATAACTTAAATCATCAAAATAATACCATGGAAATAGAGGTTCATTACCTCCAAAAGCTTATACAAGGTCTAGAAGGTGACCAACAAGCAAGACTTAACCAAAAAACCCCTTTTTCACCTTGGATGAATAGTAATCCGAAAATGGAGAAATGAATATCTCCCTCCACAAACAAAATTAGCTCAAATGGAGGGGTGGAATAGCTTCCTTGGATGATTTCCTATGAGATTGGTATATTGGGTCAAGGATTTGGTGGATTACTCATGGAGAAATCAAAGAGACAAGAAACCAAAACCCTTGCCCCCTTCCATAGCTGCAGCTCGGTTTTGTGAGGACGAGAGGAGAGAGAAACTGATTTGGATAGTGATGGTTTAAGTGACTTGGGGTTTTTAAGCACATGTGACTTTTTAACCGGTTGTTTTTCTATCGCGTATTTTAACTTAAATTGACCCGAAACTAACTTAAAGTTACAAACATATTTTTTTTTTCTAAAATCATTTACATTAATTTTTATTTCTAACAAAACAATATTCATAATTCACAGTATGGTTTTTGCACCGTTTTTGACGAAATGCACTGTGAATCACTAATTGTACTTCATTTACTTATGAAACTTAAAACTTATAAACTTATCATTTTGTTGGGCCTATTTTGACTTGCTTGGCATATATTGGACTTCCTTATTCTTATTTCATCAATTATTTGTTTCTGGACTCTACCGGTTGCTTAAACAGCAGTACAAAATACCCGGTAAAAACACTATTCACGAGATTTTCACGAAAAGTGCCAGACTATACAATTTTTCGTTCTGAACTCATATTTGTCGTCAGAATTATCAAATTATGTCTCTAAAATTATTTTACTCTTTTAAGCTCTACCGGTTAATTCACAAAACTGTAAATTCTCCGGCAGAACGCACTGTTCATAACATAGTCATGATTACAGTCAAAATACTCGAAATCACTCACTGAATCTAATTATGGCATTTAAATCCTTAAATTAAATCTCTAATTAAAATTTACCATTTAGGGTCGTTATATTGATCATATTATTGTGTTTCATTATCCTAATCCATCTTATCAACTCAATCCTGATTTTCCTTTTTGGACAAAAATCATTATCCTTTTGATTTCCACTCACTCTGTCCCATATCCTTTTGATTTCCACTCACTCTGTCCCCCAATAGTTCCTCATTCACCCAATCCTCCGTTTCTTTTATGTATTTCTGATTGTGACTGCCATTGATTGGTTTTATTTTTGGAAAAGAGGTGTCTACAAAACATATCATGATTCAAAACATTATTGTAAAATCAAACTTGTACAACACTCTTTATTATTATTAGCAAGGAACTCAGTTGCCCAAACAGATGGTGCTTCTGAGACCTGAAGAGGTAGCTAGTAGACATAAAGACTAACCCCATCACAAAGATGGAGCTTAAGATGCTATTATAAAATATAAATAACTGTCAAACCAACATTATAACATAAAAAATATATAGAGCAGTAACAATGATATAGTGTATAACAGGACACTCCTCTTATCTTACTCCACACAGCAACGATACATGAAGTACTTCTCCATTTGACGGCCACATTCAGCACACACAACCTTTTGGGGTATGCCACCAGTGCTGCCAGGAAGGATGAGGCTATTACAATGATGTGTGGTGTGAAGTTGATCAAGGTAATCTTTAAGTGCTGGCACCAAACCAACTTCGTCAATCTTATGCTTCCACTTATCAAAGTCTTTCAAACTTGTTAGAGCAGTATCACCCTTGGCTCTAGCCATTTCAGATGGACCTCTACAGAATATTGCCCATCCTCGATCAC
Source organism: Gastrolobium bilobum (assembly GCF_033153095.1). Classification (NCBI taxonomy): domain Eukaryota; kingdom Viridiplantae; phylum Streptophyta; class Magnoliopsida; order Fabales; family Fabaceae; genus Gastrolobium; species Gastrolobium bilobum. The sequence continues at coordinate 104,767 of NW_026897690.1, read as the reverse complement.
TACCATCAAAGCTAAGCACAGTCATGACTTCACTCATAATCTGGTCATTTTCAACAGTCTTTCCATGCTGTAACTTTGAGTACAACATGCTCTCCAACCGTGCCCAAAAGAACCAAATGGGTGTCACATTAGACCAATAGTAACTAAACTTTCTTGTGGCGAATGTATTTATCATTCTCTGCATACGTTCTTTGGCATTGCTCTTTCCCACGTAAACCATCTCTAATTGGAACTTACCAGCTTTTGCAACATTCATTGCAGTGGTTGTGAATGTTTCAATCCATTCAAGATCTTCACCTCCATACAGGCATATGAATTTTCCTTCTGTTATCTATAACAAAAAACAAAGAGAAACTTTGTGTCAATATATAATAAAATTAATTGTAAAAGTGAGGTTAATTAAGTTGGAAACATAGAAATTATCTTATTACCCATTCCAAAACTGTAGGATCAATGCCATCAACAAGCAGCTCAAGGCTCCAAATCTCTTGCTTCCACAAAGATTCTTCTTTCTCACGTGTGAAAGGGAATGCCAAATTTCCCCAAATCCATATCATATGAAGAGCATTTGGAGAGGACAGTCTTCCTTGTGGATCAAGGGCTACAACAATAGCTCTCTTTGAGAAATTCCACACTTCTCTGATATACTTAATCACTGATGGTTCAATGATGAAAGGATCACGCACACTGTACCATGCCATCATTGATTGCAAATACTCAAACTTATGCTTATTCATATCATTCCAAGTTGCTTTGTCTACAACTGGCATCCACACCATCTCATAGTGCATCTCACCCCTCGATCGTGAATCTTTGTACAAATTGTCAAGTATCATTAATTCTTCTTGTGAAAGATCAAGATCTGATATGAGGAGTAGCACATGTTTCCTCCTTAGAACCTCGACACTAACCTGCTTGTCAATAAGAGTTAGTCTTTCAAACCATGGTTTGGAATAAGATATATTTACAAAGGACTATATATATATACAAAAAAAATATTTTTACAGCCACTTCAGATAAGGTTATCTACAGTTACCATTTATAACTATGTTCTCCCGGGAGAACATAGTTATAACATTAAAGTTACTTTTTTTTCTCTCTCCACGTCAGCAAACAAGTTCTGAAAAGTAATTGAGGAGAGAGAAAAAAAAAAAAACAACTTTAATGTTAGAACTATGTTCTCCCGAAAGAACATATTAAAAATGGTAGCTGTAGATAATCTTATCTAAAGTGGCTGTAGAAATGTTTACCCCTATATATATGTTACTTGAATATAAAAACAAACCTTTGATTTAGTAGTTCCATCCACAAGTGGAGGAAGATCATCCTTTGCATATATCAATGCCCTGAGAATTTTCATGTTGTCTACATGGACTGACTCGAAAAGACGAATCAGATTATGGAAGGCCTCTACATGCCTCTTGTCATCTGCACCAAGTTAAGGATGCAATTGTCAAAACACTTTTTGAAACTCTCAACCGAGACAAAACCCTTTAAATTAGTCCAATAAAAGGTCTTATATTTAGCATAAAATCCTGCAAGAAAAATCTTGAATTCAGGTTATAGATATCCTAAAAAAAAAATTATACTCCCCATCAAACTTCAACTAGGAAGGTCAGGCGTGGGGCAATCTTTGTACGCAATCTCACCGTTATATATTTGTAAAGAGACTTGCATCCCAGATTCGAACTCATGATATTTCAATTACAACGGATCGTACTCACCCTCTAGGTTACATATATTCTAATTATAATTGTCAATAGTGTGCTCACCTATATACTGGTAACAAAGAGCAAGTTGGTTCTTGAGGTGCTCATGTATACTACTGACTTTGTGTGCTAGACTAGATAATTCCCATGCCTCTGTGGCTGATGAAATTGACCTGCATTTATTTAAATAAGGGTCACTACTATTTCAAAAAATGATTGAGGTAATTCAAGTTATCCAAAAGGGAGCGATATGCTTACTCATTTCTCATGCCTATGAGACTGGCAATTTGTGAGGCACAAGCCACAATACTTCGGATGACCCAATAGGCAGCAATAGGAATATGAGCACTGGCAACGGACATAGGAGGTGTGTGCTCTGAAATATAATCGGATGGTAGCTCCTTGAATTCAACAATGCACATGGTTACATCTAGTGCTGCCTTTATAAGCTTGTTTAGTGCTTCAAATTGGGGTTTCAGATTTGTAGAATTCTCTACAATGTCAGGCAGTTGCTTAAGGAGTGCCACAGATTTTGCAAGTGTGTTTGCAGCACTCAACTGAGCAACAAGCCAAAACTCTCCAAAAATAACAGCAAAGGCTGCTAAGGTTAGCACAACTTTTGCATGCCATGCATAGCTAGATAGGTAATTCAGCAACACCATTGTTGATGCATGTGCATCTCCACCTCCCGAGCACTTGCATGATAGCTACCAATATATAGTCATGAACTACTCTTTAATAACTTTTCTAGATCGTTTTATTTTAGACTTTAGATACAGAAAAATTTGATCAAAATGAACAGGGAATACCTAACATGTATTTATATTTTGTGTATGATATAACACTGCCGTCAGCATCAAATATAAGTATATTCTATGCAAAAGTAAAATAATGAAAAGAATCACTCTTCTACTTTTTTTTTCTCTTTTTTTTTTTAACAGCCACATATTTGGTAATTAATTATATGTAGGCAACACTTTTTATCCTTGACAACAGCAATAAATAGTAACTTCCATAAAAGTTAAGAGATTTTCATATAAAAAGAACCTCGCACGAAATTTTGTTTATGATAAAAGCCAGCGTGTCAAGCGTGTCAAATTCAGCCAAAGCTGCAGCGATCTCCAATGTATCTTGTTCTTGTTTTACCTGCCAAATGGAACACATAGCGTAATAGTACACAATATATATATATATATATATATATATATATATATATATATATATTTAAATAACTAGCTAAACATGCAGCATCTGGCCACCTATATATACCTCGAGGCTTCACATGTCCAACACAAGATTAAATAAGCAAATGACATCATATATATGCATGTAAATTAGCAAAGCAAAAAGTACGTATAAATGTCTTACATGATGACCCTCAATACTTCGGGCAATGGCTTGAATCAAGATTTCGTCCACGATTTTGATAATGGGATTGACATCAATTTCACGACCATCAGGGGCATGAGTGGCCTGAACTTGCTTCATCATGGCACTGTCATCAGATGTGGAGAACATGCGTCGCTCCTTCCTTTGTTGCATCTTACTAGGGGTAGCTGATAGTGGGCGAGGGTTAGTTGCCATGTTACTCATCAAATGGCTTAAGATATCGAAATGGAACACACAACACAATGTTTGGTTTGAGTTATACGTGATTGTACTCGTAACTCAAGTAGAACTTATATAATGAGAGGAAGAGGAATAAAGCTTTATTGAATAAGTACCTTGCTTGTAGGAGGGTATAAAAAAAGCTAAAGCAATTATCCAGTGACCAAAATGTGACTGTTCATCGAATTTTTTATCCAAATGTCAGGTGAACATTGTTATTTTCCAATATACCACGCAGACAAGTTTGCTACAATGCTCAGCGAACTCGGTTTGCTGAAGTGGCACATTTCTGGTGGACAACATGTTGACCACTCCAGGTAGCGAACTTCGTTGCAATTAATGCACCTGCACGCTTCACCTGCCACACCACATGGCAGACATGCAACGAAGTTCGCTGCAGTGGGCAGCGAACTATGTGTATCGACTAGGAGGCCACGTGGCAGACATGCACCAAGTTCGCTGGGTGGCAGCGAATTTCGTGCAACGACTCCAATTCCCCAGCCTATATAAATGTAACACCCGACCGCTTCAAGAATCAATGACTATCCCCACATACTAACACGAGACTTTTCAGTGTGCTTTTTCCTCACTCGCACACTTCTTGGGAAAACTTCCTTGAACACCTCGTGTATACCCGGTTTGTTAACATGCCATCGTATTAAGCCACGCTTAATTAAAAATGCGGAATATCTTTTTCTTTTTAATTATGACGTCATTATCATTACCAAGTTGAATTACTTAATTCATTTTCAAAACATTGTCTGTATGTAAATTGCAAATAGACATCTAACTGGAATACCTCAATATATAAGTTAACAGTGAGTATCTAAAAATCACAGGACTACAACACGCAGCCCAGATAATTGTTGGGATAAATTTTAAATGTCCGTTTTTTAGCAGTTTTGGTTTTTTAGTTTCTTGTGTCAGTTAGAATATTAATGAGTCAGTTATATCAGTTAGAATATTAATGAGTCAGTTATGTCAGTTATAAAGTAATGAGGGTGTTATGTGTGGAGTTATGTTGGTCAGTTTTATAGCTTATAAATAGCCTTTGATAGTTTGTATGAAATGTAGATCAAGAGAAAAAGAAAAAGAGCAAGAAAGCAAGAATAGAAAAGAAAAGTTTTTTTTGTAGATACACAAGTATGGTTGTCTCTTGCATCTGTGTGGATATTCAATTCTAACAAATTGGTATCAGAGCTTGGGCTATGGAGGAAAAGAACGAGATGGAAGTGCCACTCTTTTATGGAGATAAAGATGAAGCATTGGTCTTCTTACTTTGTCTAAAAGAATATTTTCGGAGAGAAAAAACATTTGAAGAGGACAAATGGCATGAAGCTTTAAGTAGATTCAGAGGAAGCGCAATCAAATGGTTCCGTACATGGGACTGCCGCGATTTTAATAACATGTGAAGAATTTTCAAATAGCCTTTATAGCGAAATATCTACCTGGACGGTTTGATCTGATTGATGAAGAAGAAGATGAAATCATCAATGATGATGATGAAGATGAGGAGAATCATGCGGATGAAGAAGAGACCGAGATGGCGGAGTCCGAGGTTGCCAACGGCAACGTATCCGCGGTGGAGATTGACGTGTCAGAACGCGTAAGAGACGACTCGGAGAAGAAGATGATGGAGATGACTACAGCCGAAGGAGCCGAGATAGAAGAGGAGGAGAACGAAGGAGCTGAGATAGAAGATGAGGAGAACGAAGGAGCCAAGATCGAAGCAGAGAAGGACGAGAATGACGAGTCCATTGTCGAGGTAGAAGACTTCGTGGAACCTGAGTGTCTGGAGACAGAGTCGAAAATTGGAAAGGAGATTGAGAAGCCGAGGTGCTTGATGGAGACCGGCATGGAGGAGACCGCAAATCCGAGTTATGTGTTGATAACTGGGATGGGGGAGATCCCGGCTAAATCACCGAGTTCATGTTTTGGAGAAGAGCTCGACCTCGGCGTGATGAGGTTGATGTCGGAGACCGGCATAGGCGCGGTTCGGGTTGGAAGTCAGAAGTCGGAGACTGCATTGAATTTATGGTGGGAGTGGAAGATGTCGACACCACCGAAAAGAGACCATTTCCCTGGAGGACGGTGGTCTGAGATTCCATTGATGAGGCGCATGGAAGCTGTTCTCGATGAAGAAGAACCCGGCGATGAAGAAACTGAGAGTGAAAAAATGGAAGGTGCATTTGAAGAAAAAGATGTGGTCTTTAAGAGAAAAAGAGGTTTTATTGACAATACCAATGATGCAGAAATTGGGATTGGACGAGGAAATAAAATTGTGAAAGCAACTGATGAAGTGGCGAATGAAACTGAGAAGAATTTGGGTGACGAGAAACTTGCAGTTGAAGAAGATATAGCGAATGGAAACAAGGAAAGTCCTGCTAATGAAACTGAAAATATCAAATTGAAGAAGCCACCTGTTAAAATAAAATATGTTCAGAAAAATAATTGCAGGGGAGATATTTTTTTTGAGTTAATTAAGTTGGAAGGTGTTAGATGTTTTTTGTCAGTGATCAAGATTGAAGAAAACAGGCGCGATCAGAAAGTTGAAGAAAAGCATAAGCAACGCGAAGAAAGAAAGAAGAATTTAAAATTTATGGGGGAGTTTTGTTGGGATAAATTTTAAATGTCCGTTTTTTAGCAGTTTTAGTTTCTTGTGTCAGTTAGAATATTAATGAGTCAGTTATGTCAGTTAGAATATTAATGAGTCAGTTATGTCAGTTAGAATATTAATGAGTCAGTTATGTCAGTTATAAAGTAATGAGAGTGTTATGTGTGGAGTTATGTTGGTCAGTTTTATAGCTTATAAATAGCCTTTGATAGTTTGTATGAAATGTAGATCAAGAGAAAAAGAAAAAGAGCAAGAAAGCAAGAATAGAAAAGAAAAGTTTTTTTTGTAGATACACAAGTATGGTTGTCTCTTGCATCTGTGTGGATATTCAATTCTAACAACAATATCCTGATACATTATTACAACTCGCATTTAAACTAAGATAAAGTTTAACAATGTAGCATGGACAATCCTCATGCTCACCAAATAAGGCAACAAAGCCCACAAAGAGTCTCATCTCAATAATCATATAATGACAGAAAACATAAACAACATCCAATATTCAGTCATGTCAGCATACAACATATATAAATCAACTAAGCTCCGGCCTCCTGCCGCCAGAGGCATCAGCCCCCAAGTTACCTGAACCTGAAATAAGCGCCCCAAACGTGGGGTGAGATCTCTAAACAGAAATCTCATTAAGACAATGGGTCCTCAAGGATCTTCCACCCCAAGCTCACTTACATGTGCAATATAAGTTCTAAAAGCAGTAATTCAATATCAGTTCCAAAACCAGTGCAATGCAACAGATAATCATGTCATGTGTGTCATAACTATTCTACTGATCAGAGAAGTGCAGAAATACGTCTATTACCCACACAGTACACGCTCATGCTGTACCCGCCCACAGGACGACCCTATGGCTTCCTGTCTAGGCGAAACACCACATACATATCATAAGCATTTTGCACTTAACAGCTCAATAGCATTTCAATAAACAATACATGAAAACACATCATGCATATAAACCATCCCCCCATGGGACATGATGGAACAAACAATTGCTAAATCGAGGACACGAAAGCTTACCTTGCAAGCTAACTATCCAAGCCAAGAGTTCACACAAGCTCAAGGCCCACAAACAGCACAATCACAATCTGTTTATACAGGAAATAATCATCAATAACCATTTACCAAGGTTACATTAAGTGATTAAGGCTTTCCATCTCATTTTAAGTCATTACATGTTGTTTCTGCAGGAGGTATTCGAATACTCCTTGATGAGTATTCGAATACTCCAGCTCTCCAGAAAGTATTCGATTACTTTCACTAAAATATTTGAATACCACAAGGTATGCGAATACCAACACCCCAAGTATCTGAATACCACAGTATCCGAATACCAAAACTCACTGTATTCGAATACTCTCCAGTATTCGAATACTTCTTCAAATGTATCCGAATACTTTTCTTCCCAGAAAAGTATCCCAATACTCCAACAAGGAGTATTCGATTACCAGAGGACAAGTATTCGAATACTACACGAAAAGTATTCGAATACTTTTCCATCAGAATGCATAAATTCGAACAGACTTCTGCATAATCCCACTTTTAAGGGTCAAAACGTGATTTGGAGTCCAATGACTCCATAAACAGATATTCATAAGCATGTTAAGAACTCAGAAACACACTTCTTTACTTAAATGATCCAAGTTTTACTTTTTAACTGATTAAACAAGCTTAAATCATCAAAATGACAAAGAGGTTATCATGGTATACCTCCAAGCTCCAAAACTCCGAAAATGAGACACACTAGGGGTCATCTACACAGCACCAAGGTTCTGCTTCACAAGAACCACAAAAATACAACAAAAGCTTGGACCTTTCACTCCAAAGGTGGCTCCTTGAAGCTTCCCAAAGACAAGGAAACGACTCTCACCAAAGAGGACCACCAACTCAGCCCACAAACAGTGAGCTCAACCTTCCCACACACAAGCTAGAGGCTGCAATTACTCAGAATAAGGTGGCTCTCAACTTCCCAAGGTTTACTCTCAATATCTATAGTGATTCAATGAAGAAACAAGGAAGAGAAGGCCATTTGGCTCACAAGGTGAAGGGAGACCAGCAATGGAACAGTGTCAAAGGATGATCAGCCTCCGAAGGTCACGTAGGAATAGAAAATGCCTAGGGTTTTGAGCCTAAAAGTTGTATTTATAACCAGCTTAAGCGCACAGTATTAGAACTAATAGCTATGCTTAGTATTTTAATCCCAAACTTGAGATTCAGAATCTACTCATTTTTCTAAGATTTTTCATATTTTTATTTTATTTTTCGCAGCACCTTTCCGATACGCGCTTTTACATAGCCAGTATCAGTTCTGGCACCAGTTCTCATTATTTTGACTTAAAACTTGAAATCACAGTCCTACATATTATTCTAGGAATATTCATACACTTATTATAATTTTCTGAGATACTTCGCCAGTACACATTTATACCGAGTAGCAGAACCAGTATCTGTACTTTTCGTCAGAAAAACGACTTTCAACATTATTATTCACTTACCAATATTATTTAAGCCTTCTTATAATTATTAGGGTCAATTATGGAATTATTTCCTAATTTCACATAATTAATTAATTTCATTAATTAATGGTACGGGTTCTTACACTTCCTAGGAGGTCATCCATCCTAGAATTGCTCCAAGTCAAGCACGCTTAATTGTGAAGTTCTTCCATTTCGGATTATCAAAAAGTAGATGCATCTTGTTAGTATAGGTAGTACCAATTAATTCTTATAAGCTATCCCAAAATGTGCAGTCTCATACCTACACAGTCTTTGGAATCCCTCTCTTTCGGGTGTCAATTCAATTCATTCATGCATATAACCCCCCGCTGGAAGCCTGTCAGGAGCCACTCCTTGTCCCTGCCTCTTTGCACCGGCGATCACTCACCGCCCTCGTCAGCGCTCGAGATGTTAAAACAAACCCCCTCCCTCCCCCCATTTTCCCCATCCCAACGGTACAGTATCCTCCCCTGCATAAACCCAATGCATGTCATTACCAATACCATTTGAAATAAAATAAAAACCAGCGTAAATAACCTAACCTGCTACAAGTGGTGGGTCATGTGTTCCGACAATGCCCGGTAATGGAATCGGTTGACACAATGCACAAGACAACTCCCTTTCGAAATCACCATCAATGTCTGTATCCGATGAGTCACTATTACGAACAAGACCTTCGTCAACATCTTCCTCGGAACTATCAGTTTGCCACGCGGGATCATACATGTCATGAGCAGGAATCACATCTGAAGGCATTGTTAGTGGGGGTGATGGTGGTGGAGGTGACACATGCATATCTTCCGGTTTGACTAGCGGCTTTCTGTTAATATCTATGGAGTAACTGCAAGGGACGGAATGTTGAGTGCTTGCCTCTCCATCAGTGTTTAGTTCCGCATGCAATTCGATGTATGAGGACTCTCCATGCTATTGAAATGTGTCAACTACTAATGCTATATCTTCATCCTTCACAACCTCCACAGGAACCCACTGCACCGGTTTACCGGAGGTGCATTTAGCAATCAGTCGATAGAGGGATTGGCCCTGTTGTAATCTCTACTTCTTGTATATTATTTTCTTCAGGTCATTATATTTGCAATGGGGGCTCATGCGGAACATTTTCGTATCTCCTTCAAACACTTGACCATTCGGTCCAAAATATCTCCTCCCATTGTAATATAAAATGGCGATTAAATCATTGCTACTCTCACTCATTATATCGTGAAATATGAAGTACAAATTACAAAGAACAAACTGAAAAAAAATTGGGGTTCTTTGAAAAAAAACGCACTAGAATAACAAATTAAAGGTGGGAGGGGCTATAAATAGCACTAAGTTCGCTATATAGGCCATCGAACTGTAACTATCGGCAGGTAGTTCGCTGTCGTATGAAACGAACTAGCAGGGAGCTGCCACGTGGCACCAAGTTCCTGTAGGGTAGAGCGAACTTGGTCAGATGTTGTCACTTGGCACCTAGTTCGCTAGGTACTGAAGCGAACTTGCTCGTGTGGCATATGGGAAAATAACACTGTTCGTGTGACATTTGGATAAAAAAACTTAGTGAACAGTGACATTTTTGTCACTGTTCCGCGATTATCCTGTTTAGGATAAGGATTCACATGGCTTAGCTATGATGGCCCCTCCATGTAATAATCTACTTCACCCCGTAGAGCTATATAGACACACAAAGTGAAAAGTTTATTTATTTTGTAATCCATAATGACGTTAGCATAAACATAGGATTAAGCTATAAAAAAGTGAGATCTGGCGCTTTCTACATCAGCTTAACTCACTAGACTTACCTCATATGTTGTGAATACTAAGGTAAAATTGAATACTCAAAATTAACTCATCTCACCTTTTTTTATTTTTAAGTTATTCATGGTTTTATTGTTTATCTAATTAATCCGATTCAATCACAGCATGACCACAAAGGTGATATAACTCTTTTTAACAAATTTTCAACATAATTATATACCCATGACTTGAATTACAAATTACCGATTAAGTTGGAATAACCCCTATTTAATTTACTATGCATGGAGGTCATATTTAGCGCTATTTCTTGATACACATTCCCCTCCCTCCACATATACATATATATTAGTATTTTAATATGGTGATACAAAAAATATATTTTAAATATCTCTACTATCAAACTAAAATTGAAAATATTACTAATTCCTAAATTTTTTTAAGAAGATTTTAATTATAGGACTGAAAATCATAAAAGAAAAGTATAAGTTGGCTGGAAATCAGATTTTGGTTGATATATTGGATCCATATATTGAAAGTATCTAAGGAATAAATTGAGATTTAATACGTAATAATTAAATTTTGATTATTTCTTTTTTATGAAATTAAAAGCATGAGGAGAGGTTCCAATCAGATGGTACCTACCTACCAAGGATAAGTTCTATTTTCCAAATTACAGTTGAGTTAAATCAAAAGGAAAAAGAGAAGTTGAGGGGTTTAAACTTTAAAGGATTTTGATCCCATGTGAAGCATGCCAGCGAAATAGCATGCAGATAGTAAGTGGACAGAACATCTGTCCCTTTCAAAGGTTTTACTAAATGGACAGAACATCCTAAAAAGAATCACACAAAAAAACTAACATTCAAAATTTGTAACTCTTAAATAAAGGGATTTGTTTTTTTACGAGTCAATGTCTCTTATGTTATATGAAATAAATTTTATCTCCTATACACACATAAAAATATACGAGGCATATGTTTTCTTTTTCACTCTCTTCTCTTCATATGGCCCCACATTTCACACATTTTTATGTATATGTAAGAAATAATTTTATCTTCTACAATATAAGAAAGATCAAATCCTTCTTTAATTGATCCTGAACCAATCTCTCATTGTTTGGCAAGCAACTACTGTTTTATTCAATTTTTGTTATTATAACAATATTATTTACATGTTACTTATATTTTTTTTAATTTTATACCATATTTTTAGGTTATATATATATATATACATATAGGAGATAGATCATTTGACTCCAGAGTAAGATTTATAAGTCTTACTCCTCATCCTAGCCGTTGATTTTCGTCCATCCAACGGTTATAGTTTAGGAAGTTATATTTATTAATTAATTATTAATTACACTATAAATGACAACCATTGATTTCTGTCCATCAACGACTGAGATGGGGAGTAAGACTTAAAAGTCTTACTCTGGAGTCAAAAGAACTCTCCCCCCATATATATATAGAAAAAAGTTTTTCTCCGGTCACTGGAGATAAAGTTATCTCCAGTGAGCTCAAAACGACGTCGTTTTGGGGTTATAAGATTAAAATATTATAATGATAAAGACTAATATAACCCTACAATATATTATAATTACAAAAACACTTTGATTTCCATCCCAAAGCGACGTCGTTTTGAATTCACTGGAGATAATTTTATCTCCGGTGACTGGAGAAATTCTTTACCTATATATATATATATATATATATATATATATATATATATATATATATAAGTATTTCTACATCTACCCCTTTTTAACTAAATTTGATCAGTAAGAAATAGTTATAACAATAAAATTGTTTTTTTCTCTCTCCTTAGACATTGTCGGCTAATGTGGCAAAGAGATAATACAATTTTTATGTCTTACTGGTCAGACTTAGTTAAAAAGGGATAGCTATAGACAACCTTATCTAAAGTGGTAATTGTAACTATGTCTTACTAGTCAGACTTAGTTAAAAAGAGGTAGTTGTAGATAATGTTATATAAAGTGGCTATAGAAATACTTTTTTCATATATCTCTCAACATTTTTTTCTATTTTTGAATATAAAAAAATATAAAAAATCATATAAAAAATATGATGTATAGAGATCGTTTATCAAAATATAAAATTAATATTGAATTGTATAGATAAGAGCAGAAAGATAAAAAAAAGGTCTTAATTTTCATATTGATATTGGGGCCAATGCTTTATAACTGTTTTTTTTTTTTTGGTTAGTTAATGTAGTTTTCTCAATTTTGTCACATCTAGCTATAAATTGCGTACTGTGAAATTTTTTCAGTCCCCCTTCCAACAACTATTATTCTATCACATATTACATGTTGTATTTTCTAGTTATAATCGAGTAGACTTTGTCACCATTTTTATTTTGAGGTTCAGATTTAATTTTTGATAAACAAAACTACAAACATAAAATAAGGGTAGTATTGACAAATTAGTTTTATTACTAACAATGTTAAAAGTGGACTTGGATGGAAAAAAATTACAGAAGGTAATTGATAAGAAAATAATATAGGGATATAAGTGATAAAAAATAAATTACAGGTGAATTTATGAATTTTTCAGTAATTTTTTTATCATAATGATCACTTATTCACCTCCTTTCCCCCCCCAAAAAAATCATATTAGTATTTAATTGTGAGTATGTATTATTTTCGTCTATTTGAAATTTATAATAAAAATATATTTATTATTTCGCGCACTCTTAAAATTTTTTTTGCCTCTGTCAATGGAAGTCCAAGTTGAAGTGGAAGTGGAACATCATCCAAAAGTCACCATGCATCCACTTCAAGAAGAATGAAGGTAACTAGTTCTTCATCACTCAATCAACACACTTATCAAATCTGGCGCAAGCTGAACTCACCAGACTTGATTTGGCTGTCTTTAACTTGTTTACAATATCTATGTGTTGATCATCAAAATAAATTCGCCTAGAATGTAAGATGCAACGAGTATCCTATTCATAATTAATTAAATTAATTTATAAAATTATTAAATAATAATGTAATAAAGAAAAAATTATAAAATATAATTACCTCTTGATATGCAACTGATCACATTCTCAACAATTATCAATTTATCTGGTAAACTACTAGGGACCCATGTAGCCCATGCCGGATTAATAGTATTCTGGACTGGGGCAATGAACCTATTTGAAGTGGCTCCACATTCTCAACAATTATATGAAGCCATTCAAAACGAAGGAAGGCAAGAAAACTTTAGTTGAAGGCTTTGTGAGAATGAATAAAAAGCGATGGAGCAATACAAAATTTGTAGCAGCATGCACTACGTACATTCAGTCACAAAATGATTTTTTGCACCAATGCAAGGTGACATGCCGTTGTTGTTCACGAACACACAAAGACAATCTATATAATGCAGAGCTAAATACTGCTCAAGAATATATGTGCTTAAGGTGACAATTTTCAACACAATATGAAAAATATGTATTCGGCTCAACTCATTTTCAAATTCGTGAAATGTTTGTGTTAGTAAAAATTGACATGAAAAAATTTGTGTCATGTTGTGTGTCAATTCGCTAACACAATACTGATCCGCATTAATTTTCTTATAAGTTATTCATGTTATATCATGTTGTCTCGTATCGTGCCAACCCACATAATAATCTCACATATTCAGGTTGACAAATTATTCATTCGTGTCGAGTCGTATGTGTGATTTAGGGGGGAGATGCCAACTCGAGGAAATCGACCATGGGTTATCTAATGACTTTTGCAGGAGGTGCAGTCTCCTGACAATCAAAACTACAAACATATGTGGCACTTTCGACGACCGAGGCCGATCGTACATAGTCGCCACTAAATCTTGCAAGGAAATGATGTGGATGAAGAAGTTTCTTCACGAACTCGGCCATACACAAGACAAATACAAGCTGAAGTGTGATAACCAAAGCGCTATTCATCTAGCAAAGAACTCGACCTATCATTCCCGCACTAATCATATTGATGTGAGATATCGCTGGATCCAGGATGTGGTAGAGGATTGACAGCTTGAACTCGTCAAAGTGCATACTGACCTGAACTGGTCCAACATGATGACTGAGCCAATACTAGCAAGAAAATTTGAAGACTGCTATGATGGTGCCAGGCTACTGAACTCAACGCATTAAAGTCGAAAGGGGAAGATTTGTTGGGATGTGTGTGTTTCTTGTGTTAATGTTGGTGGCTGAGCATGCACCTCATTTATGGGTGCATGGCTCAACGTGTGCACGCTTAATCATTGATAAATATTCTAGAGGAAGGTGTAGGGTTTCTTCTAACCTTATATAAACACATAAAAACCTTTGTACTAGGTTAACTAAGATTTTGGGAGTTTATCCTCTAAAGAAAAGTTTGTGTGTGAAACCTCTTTAGAGAATAGGCTTGTAACCACCATTATTGGTGAAGCTTGAGTGTATCTTTAGTGCGACTAGGAAAGTTTGATCTCTTGTAATCCTAATATCATATAGTGGAAGATTTTTTGAACTAGTGTCTCGTGGTTTATACTCGTTTGTTTTAAGAGAAGTTTTTCAAGTTAAAATTTGTTATGTTTCTCTCCGTCTCTCTTTTTTGCATTTTTCTTGTTATTGTAATTTTGTCAACTTGGTGACTTCAAGCCGACCTCAAAGTGTCGACCTCTTCGAATTGCTTTCATGTTGATTGAGGGACCCTATCCCAACACATGCAAGTTTCGAATTTTTTTTTAGTGTGATTGGCTGGTTTGATTTTCAAAAGATGGAAGAAAGGAATATGGTAATAATGAATATTCCTATTTTTGCTTTAAAGAATGTCTCCTGGTATTATTAATTATTTATATACAAAATATTAGAATAAAAATTTCATAAGCCTTCTAAATTAAAATTATGTACAAGAACTTTTTCTTATAAATTCGCTTGTCTAAATCATTATGATCTGTCATCTTTGGGACCACCACTTTTGCATTATTTCTGACTTTATTCCATGTTTGTCACACTTGGCTAGCTAGTTAAAAAAAAAATTCTTTTTTGTTTTTTTTTGTTTCAGTTTTCTTTCTTCTTAAGTTTCCTGTAAAAGATACTGATTCTTTTTGTTTGACATTAGGAAGCAGGCTTCATCTTCAGTGGTGGGTTACAACTAAGCCCAATCCATGCAAACGAGAAGCCCATGTAGGGCCCGGGCCTGAACGACGAGTTGACACGTGTGGGCTGTATATGACGAGTGTGCATGAGAGCGTGTGAATGGAAAAGTGTGGAAAGAAAGAAAGAAAGATCGAGAAAAAGTAGAAATGAGTACGTGCAACTACAGCAACAACTACTACTACCCTCCTTACCCTGCTTTGGCGTATGATTACCGCTACTGTTGTGCATATGCAACACGCACACATTCTGTGTCTCTAAGCTTTTTGCATCACCGTCCTCTTTCTCTTTCATCACCTCACTCTTCCGTATCCATCATCACCAACCTCTCCCTTTTCCAAAACCCTAATTTCCTCACGGGAAACACTCTCTTCCTTAGGATGCAGGTAATTAATTAATTAAGTAATCAATCATGTCCTCTGTATTATTTTCTTTATTTCAAAAAACAAAAAAAAAATTATTTATTTATTGAATCGAAAATGAATTTAATTTTTACGAAAATAAAATACAGAGATTTTGCTCTGGGAGTGCGATGAGTAAGAACAGAGCAATGGTGGAAAGATTGCAGCGTTATGGAGTAATCAAATCAAGTAAGGTAGCGGAAGTAATGGAGAGTGTTGATAGGGCTTTGTTTGTACCCAATGGAGCGGAACCTTATGATGACACCCCCATGGCTATAGGGTACAATGCTACTATATCCGCACCGCATATGCATGCCACGTGCCTTCAGTTGCTGGAGGATCATTTGCAGCCTGGGATGCATGCTCTTGACATTGGCTCTGGTATATACTCTCCTTAAACCTGTTTCGTAATTAATTCTTGTTTTTCTAATTTATTCAAACACATTCAAGAGGAATGGAAGTTGCTTGCTAGTTAGAGAATAAAAGGGTTTTTTTTTTAGGTATTCCATTACTATTTGTGTGAATTTGATTTGTTGTTGTTAGAGATAATGAGATATACTGAAAAAGCATTGATGTATCTTCACCTAATAGCTTAAGGGAGCGTGGGATGCACATGGCACTATCTTGTGCTGAAAATTAACTTTTTCATAGGACATAGTATTACCAAGTGGTTTAGACTCGAGAGTTCCATCCTTGCAGTTTCCATTCTTCTACTAAAAAGTTGAATTCCAGGGCGTGTTAGGGATAAAATATAAAATCATTCATGTATCTTTACCCTAACTGCTTTAGCTTTTTCAGTTGTTCATGAGGCATAGATATGCTTGGTAAAATTATGAAGTTACTGTCCTAAGTTGATGAGACTGACTGATTATTGAGATAGATGGTAAAACTTGTACAAGTTGATGGCAGCAATAAGGGTGAGTAGAAAAGACTAGATATTATTGCGTGAACACCATATTGAATAGAATGTGGATGAAGAGTAGCCTCTAGCACAACCTTCTTCCTTGGAGGAGTTATATAGGCATAGCTATGTAATTTGAAGATGCTATGATGTAAAACCGTGACTGTGTTTGTTGAAATGCAATTTGGTTTCTACTGTTGATTTGCATAATCCCAGTTCAAGGTGGAGGTTTTGTTTGTTTTAAGATCTGCTATATGGAATGACTGATGTTCTATTTGGCAGCAGTTTTTTTTTCCGCTATTTCTCATTATTCTCTTACAGTCGGTGTTCACAATTTCCATATTTTGGGACTCTTTTCAGGAACAGGGTATCTAACTGCGTGCTTTGCCTTGATGGTTGGACCCCAAGGCCGTGCTGTTGGTGTGGAACATATTCCTGAATTGGTTTCTTTTTCAATAGAGAATATTCAGAAAAGTGCTGCAGCTACACTATTGAAAGATGGTTCCCTTTCTGTTCATGCTGGTGGTATGGTTTCTGAAATCTCTGTGAATCTGAAAGATTGAAGATTTTCATTTTAGCATGGCGGTTAAATCTAGTCCTTGTTTTGGGTATAGGGGATGAAGACATAATGCAAAGGGTTTAATAATTATAAATTATATTGATTCCATGGAATAAACAGAGAAAAAATATAACCTAATTGTCAGGGTTTGTGAATTTTTTGAGGTCATCGAGTCCACTAAAACTGAAATTAGAGTTGCTCCAAAAAATTTGTTCTTGTTAAGGTTTTCCGTGATTTGAGTGTAAAATTATATACATGAGAATTGAAACATCTACTAGATCCCCTATAGCTGTATGATTATGTTAAATTTTCTTCTATTTGAAATTTTGAATTAGTGGATTGATAATTTCAAATAGGACTAAGTTATTTTACCTATTTTTTTTCATGCTTACCTTATTTATCACTATCCAACACGGTTAGATCAGAATTTCAAGAGGAGAGAGAAATAATAAAGGTTAATTGAAATTCTGATCTAATGATATTGAAAAGTGGTAGGCATGAAAAAAAAGTAAGTAAAATAACCTATCTCAGTATTTGACTATTGGTTGTGTTGACATAGATGGAAGGCAAGGTTGGCCAGAATTCGCTCCTTATGATGCCATTCACGTTGGAGCAGCAGCACCAGAAATTCCCAAACCACTTATTGACCAGTTGAAGCCTGGAGGTAGAATGGTGATTCCTGTTGGAAACATATT
Source organism: Gastrolobium bilobum (assembly GCF_033153095.1). NCBI lineage: Eukaryota > Viridiplantae > Streptophyta > Magnoliopsida > Fabales > Fabaceae > Gastrolobium > Gastrolobium bilobum. The sequence goes on along the minus strand of NW_026897690.1, from coordinate 86,906 downwards.
TCAAGATTTAAAGGTGGTGGATAAGAATTCTGATGGTTCTATCAGTGTACGGACTGAGACCTCCGTTCGTTATGTTCCCCTTACTAGTCGAGAAGCTCAACTGCGAGGATACTAAAGTGAAGCCGAAATCCTGATTTTTGGTGGGCTAATGCTTCAGATGTCAGCGGTTGGAACTTGGATGTATTATGTATACATATGCCGTTAGAATTTGTATAGTTGAATTTACCTGAATTTTGGAAGGTTAACGCTACAGATATCACTGGTTTGAACTTGGATGTACTCCCATGCTATTAGAATTTGTATAGTAAAAGGTTCATGTTCTTGTAACAGGATGGATTCATAATAATTTTGATATTAAATGTCTGCGACTGTTTTCTGTTTTTGTGTTTTGTTTTTTTTTAGTAAAGATTTTTTATAAAATATTAACATTAATTTAGTTTCAGATATATGGAAAATTTTACTTTAGTCTTTTCACCATATCTTGTTTAGCAGTCTTACATGGGACGTTAAATATTTCAGTGATTTCGGTTATTGTCACGACGGCTTGCCCTTTTTCTAAACTCTCGTAGTAACAACAGCCACACAGCTCCTCTGAAAAATGAAACCCTTGTATGTCAAAATCTACGCCATCTATAAAGAAACCAAAATCTACAGTCATTGCTTAAATTAACAATAATCGCACATATTACACATACATCGAGTCACTGCCTAAATCCCACTTGCTTATATAGTCACCCCCAGTAAGGCAGTAACCACAATCCCTAACCTCGATCAATGCCACTGTCTAATCGCTAAAGCCACCTTCAATAACTAGGCCCGACACCTAAATGCCCCGTTCATTATTGCCAAAGCCCAAAACCAAAGGGAACACAGTCTCGTTCGTCACCTACAACCCAGAATCCTCTCCTAGAGTCCTCAAAGCTGCAATAACACACCCATCTACTTGCAACATCACAAGCTCACTCAACTCAGAACCAACTTTTTCAACTAAGTAAAAATCATCTCAACCCAAAATTTTAAGATGATGGGAGAAGACCTTTTTAATGATTTATAGTATCTAACACATCTCCTCACATAAAAGCTGTTTGAGCTTGAAACATGAATATTGTATAGGTAACCTTAAGGTTTTGAGAGAGCATTTTTAATGATTTATATTATTTTCTAACAAATAAAAAAAAGCACATGATTCAGACACCCGAGTCAAAAGTTATGATCTTCTGAATTTTTATTGTAAAATTTCCAGAGTTTTCTTTTACATGCCGACTTGATCCTACATATCGACCTATATCATATTATTTATTTTAAATAACATAAATAAATTATTATTTTAATGATTTTGAATAATAAAATAATATTATTATTTAATTATTATTTTTAATTATCGAAGGGCTAATAGGCTTAAATAGGCTAACAAACCTGAGCCAAACCTTTTATTTTTTAAAATATAGGTCAGACCAAATTTATAATTTAGACCTACATAGGCTAACAGATCAATTATATAAAAAAAACACCTATAAATTTATAGGCCCGACATGTAAAAGAAAATTTTAGAAATTTTACAATAAAACTTCGAAATGTCATACTTTTGATCTAGGTATCCAAATCAGGTGTGTTTTTTTTATTCTACATAACATTTCGAGAACAATGCGTTGGCAAATACTTTTAGGGGATTTGGTCACCATATACTCGAGTACAGTACCAAATATTAAAAAAGGGTAGATTGATGTTATGTTTGCAGAAAATGTCATGACACTTGATTTATTTTAGTATATTGGTCACGTACTCAAGTATGAAGGCCAGTCAATTATTAAAGAAGGGTAGAAAGTAACAAAAGATGTAAAAAAAAAAAAAGTAACAAAAGGATCAACGTGGTGTCATTTTCTATGTTTTAGGGATTAAATTGATTTCTATCTTTCATAGACCAAATTGACATCAAAAATTTTAGAGACTAAAATAATAATTTTCTCGTCTTATTAAACGACTAATGACGAAAACTACTTTAATTTTTTTTTTTTATAAAAAAAGAAAAATCAATGTTTTAAAAGGAATAATAAAATTACCTTTTCTAAAATTCTCTGACTCAAACTCATAAATAGAACCTAATCCAAAAGATTAACTCATAGATAGAAGAACTCGATAGGCTTTGGGGCAGCTTAGTAACCCTCAAAACTAGTTTATAAATATAAGATTAATTAGTAACATCAGTTTAGTATAGTTTATATTTAGTTTTAATTTTTTAACTTTATTAAAAAAATCTCATTTAAAATCAAATATTGCTCAATGATTTTTTTTATATACGTAACCAAATAAAAAATTAATTAGGGTTAGAAACAAAACATGAAAAGAAAAATTTTAATTTAAATATTAAGAGAAAGCGAAGGGATAATTTAAAAATACATTTTTTTTGTACAAATTTAAAAATATTTTTCATATAAGAACCAAATAAGGATGAGCAATATGCAAGGATAAAAAATTCAATTTAAAATTCTTTCCCCTAAAACTACTCTCTTTTTTTTAACAGTGAAAACTACTCTTTCTAACAATTCAGAATAACATTGAAATAGTTTTTAGGGGCTTACTATTTTTTTTGAAAAATAAAAACAATTATTTTGAAATATGTCACTTTTTTTAATTTGTTAAAAAAACCCTATAAAAAACAATAACCTACCATAGATACAACCATGTGATGAGATTACTCACTCAAAAAAAAAAAAAAAAAAAAATACACAAAAATCGATGGGTCTAGAGAAAGAAAAATTACTCTCCAATAACATAAAAGTAGTTTTTTCCAACAATATATCACTGGCTGTTTTCCCTCAAATAAAATATCAATAACTAACATCTAAAAAAAGGAAAAAAATACCAATAACTAACCGAATCATATGCCGGGGTACGGTGGAAATAATATGCAATTTATCCAATTGAATTTTAAGTACCACAAAACAAGCCAGAAATTTTAAATGCAGTATTTTACTACTCAACCTCTACAATAGTTGCAAGAGAAACACCCCCCTCCTTTTCATTTCATAAATAGCAACAAATAGCAAAAAGAAAAATCAGCAAAGAAGACTTTCTTCAAAATCTCGGGAGTCGGAATTACAACTTACTTTTCATCTTGACATCAAATTAACAGTAAAATACGTAAATCTAATCTGAAACTGGCAGCCCAAGAAGGAAATTTTTCACGAAAAATTGACACTATATCCTCAGCAATTAACAAAAGAAAGAACTCCAGCTGCTGACATGGGGGATTACTTGAGGTTGGTACCACTCAAAAGGTACGCCTGGGCCTGTCCTCGGCAACATTCACTCTGATTGCCCTTCCGTCCAAACTCTGCAATAGCAGAACCACCATATCAGATAATCATCCAAAAAAATAAACCACACACAATTATACAAGTAGTCGTTGCCATAATTCAATTTTGGTATATTGTTTTCACCGAGCCCCCACCGCGCACGCACACACTAACAGGAAATTTCAAAAGCAGTACTTTTCAAGCTCAACATTTCCCTCATGAACATGGGGCTCATGACAATCCTATTCCATTCACCTTTCGGCAACTTTAACTATTAATGGATGTACATATACCCATTGGTAGTTTAATAAGTACTTGAGTAATACCTGACCATCAAGAGCAGCAATGGCATCATTCATCTCCGTCTCATCGGACATTGTGACAAAGCCAAAGCCACGGGATCGACCAGTTTCTCTGTCATAGACTACCCGAGCCTTCACAACCTTACCATGTTCACTGAAAATTTGCTCCAGCCGTGCATTATCAACATCCCATGGCAAGTTACCAACATAGACTCTTAAGCCAGTCTCAAAGCTACGAGGTGAACTGAAGTTACGAGGTGGGCGTTCAGGCTGAGACCCTCTTGGGGAAGCCTTATTAACAGTCAAAAGTCTTCCATCTAAATCCTGTCAAATACAAAATGGATAAGATCCAAAAGATCGAAAAAAACACAAATAAAAGCAATTAGTAGAATATATTAATGACAACGCAGATGTGCTTTTGCATGCAAATGACATGGAAGACACATTTGAACTTGTATAAAAGGAAAACAAAGTGTCATACTCAAAAACCCTTTGCACATGCAAAAAAGTTTACACACTAATAAGAAATCTAGGAAGAGCAAACCACCGCATCTCTATAGTATTAGTTCTGCAGTCTGCACTGCTAACAAAAGTGGCAATTACCCAAGCTGGTTAACTGTAGTGTACGAGAAAGCAAGGAAAAAAAAGACTTATCAATATGTCAAGCTTCCTCTTTATCTGTTCAGGACGGAAATTTCTATTTATCCTTTCTGTTGTGGCATGGAGTAAAGGTAGGATTAGAACTAAGAAGCAAGAACACTTCCAAATGGTGACCGTACTGGTGTTGGGCATGTATCCATGTCAAACACTTCTTGGACACTCATTCACCAAGCTTACATCTTACACTTTTTACTTTTATTCTTTATTTTTTTTTTAATTTTGTTGGAATATGGATGAAATACCACAATAATTGTACAAATAATATAATGAGGATAAATGACTAGTTTTGGCTTTTGCTTTTGGAACATTGATGTGTCTATTTTAATTCAGAATTTATGTTATGATGTCAATATTTATTACATATTTGTTCACACCATGTTTCGAGCATTGAGTTTAGGAAGACATCAACTGGTAACACCAAGTTATTAACCATTTTTCTTTTCTCAATTTTCTACAAGACGCTTTCAAGTGCAACATTTTATCATACTTTTATCCCATCTCAATAAAGCCACACAAATAACACAGTACAACAAAATTAAACACACAAAAAAAAGGACTCAACTGTGTAAGTTCCTGTCATCATCAGTTAATTGGCAACCATATAGAACACGCTTCAAACACACACATGGAACTCAACCTTACGTAGTTTTATATGAAAATTCAAATGCAAAACCTAGTACCAAACTAATCATATAAACTTACATAACGGTTGAACTTCTCCACAGCAGTCTCAGCTTCTTCAACGGTACTCATGGTTACAAATCCGAACCCACGACTCTGGTCACTTTCCCTATTATAAATAACCTAACAAAATAACAAGCACCAGCACGCTTTCATTTTAGTTCTAACACAACAACAAAAACACCAATTAAAAATCGAAAGGTTAAAAACAAAAAACAAAAGACATTCATTCACCTCAGCAATCTCAACGGTTCCAGCTTGCTCGAAAAGCATGGCCAGTTTCTGACTATCAACATCGTAAGGCAAGTTCCCAACAAAGAGTTTCGCATCTTCAGGTGGTTCAACAAAACCACCTTCTACTTCTTCACCGGTTTCAGCGTCTTCGCCGCTGGGTTCCCATTCCGAAAGAGCCGCTTCGGTTTCGTTGAAACCTTCTTCTTCTTCTTCTTCGTCTTCGACGGTGACGGTGTTGTCTTCTTCTTGCTGAGCCCAATCAGAGGTCTGGGCCACGAACGTGAGAAGGGGATAACGATGGGTTCTTGAGGTTAGAGAGAGAGAAGGTGAAGCTGAAGGAGTGAGGCACGAAAATTGGAGTTTAAAGGGTTTGGAGGGAGCAGAGAAAAAGAGGTTTTTGGTTTTGGTGTAGAAGAGTGAGGAGTGTGAAGAGAGAAGGCACGATTCGGCCATGGAAGCAGTGATAGACATGTAAGAAAACGAGAGGCGAAGGAGTGAAGTGAAGGGTTTAGAACAAACGTCGAAGACGAAGAATAAAGGATAAGGGATTGAAATGAAAGGAAAGGCCGAAGGGTTTTTCTGCCAAAAATATCACAAACGAAATAAATAAAACAAAAACTTATAAATGGTAGATGATAGTGACCGCAATGTTAATAGAGATGTGGGCTTTTGCTAATGCCTTTTTTTTTTTTTTTCATCTCTGTTTGTTATGTGGGCTTTTAGATTCTCTTTCAACATTCTCCACAAAAATGGTCCTCACTAAGTTGGCCTCCAATTGAGTTACCCTTTTATAATGATTCTATAATGGAAGCAATACAGGATTAAGGGTTTTAGAAGAAGAAGAAGGAAGGGTTGAGAGAAAGCAATTTTCTGAATCTATATCTTCATATTAGGCCCTTGGGCTACTGATATCATCCTCTATTACATCATACGGTTCTTGCTAGCTATGGAAATTAAAATGCAAATTGAAAATATTGGTAATTATTCTAACGGACTGTACTGTAGGTGCTCTAGCCCACAACATAGTCCTTAAGATAGGTTGGGCAGTCCCTCCTTCTCATGGCCCGTATCTCTTGCTAACCAGATCAGATTGGATAAGTGGGCTTGCTACATCACTCCCGCCTCCAAAAATGGGCTTGTCCTCAAGCCCAGCTGAATTGGAACCATGTGCTGTAGCAATTGAGGGATTCGTGTTGGAAATTGGAATAGACGAAGGTTGAAGCACGTGAGGGACAACTGGGTGGAGTTAGTGCGTGCCAACTGGGATCCAACTGAGGATGTGGATGGTGAGGATTTTGCCGACATGTGAGAGGTCATCGTAGCCATTGGATCTGAGTGGGGCTGAGCTTGTTGAGGAAGCTTCGTGACTTTTAAGGGATTTGGGAAGTTCAAAGCTGCCAGACTCTTAGTGGTGTCATTAACTCCCTTTCCATCTCTCTCTACCCTCGTACTCTGGTCTGCTCCCATTACTCTCGTATTCTTCTTTTTGCTTTTCAGTTGTCCTACGAACTCCGGTGAAGAGTCCAACTCGTGCCTTTGCCTAGTCTGTTGTGGGGAAACCACTGTAGATCTGAGAACCTCGTCTGATACGTCCCCCTTTTCTTGTGGAAAAATGGTGTCTTTATCCTCCCAGGGGAGTCTTCCAGCGCTAGTCCCTCCCATTGCACCAAAACTTGCGGAACCAACTGACTTTTCCTCCAGATCTGACGTGACCCGACTATAGCACAAGGGTGTGTTGGACAAGTGGCTTCAATACTCAAGAGGGGGTGAATTGAGTTTTACAAAATCTTTTCGCAAAGTACCTCCTTTGATATTTTAAAGACTATTTCTTCAATAAAATGATTTAATAAGAAAAAATCTAAGTGTAAGAGCAAGTGTAGTAAACAACAAAGTAAGCAAGCGAGTATGTAAAGACAATCTAAAATGCAATTTCAATACTTAAATAAAGAGATTAAGGTTAGAGAAATTGCAAACTAGATGTATCCTGGTTCGATCACCACCACCGTGACCTACATCCAGACTGAAGCCACTCGATCAATTCTTTTCACTAACTATCAAGCTTGAGGGTGCTTGACAAACCACTACAACTTTTCAAGACGTTGGGCTCTTGATGCCTTACAATTTTTCACTCCAAATTTTCTTAGGAATTTGGTGACCTTTCAAATGTATAGGGTTCACTCCCCTAACTATTCAAGAATTCAAAGGAAGGTGTTTAATAATGGCTAAGTACTCTCAAAGTACAAATAACACAAGTTGAAGAACAATGGTATATGACACTCTTCACAAGAATAAAGCTCAAATAGAGTTTATGATCAACAAGACAAGAATAATGCAAATAGGATGAGAATTAATGAGTAATAATGATCAAGAAGTGTGTCTCATCAATGGGAACATTAGTCTCTATTTATAGAGGGGCCCCATGGCCTTTTTCCTACTCATTTTCGCAAACTAGCCGTTTTATAGCCGTTATTTTTGTCTTCTGTACAGTAGGTAATGGATTACCAGTGAGTGGGTAATCGATTACCAACCTGTTGAAGGTTGGTTTTCGCCCTAAAATGGTTTTATCTTGATTCACATTATTTTCAAATATTGTTTAAACATTTTATGAACATTGAAAACTATGTTTTCATGTTAAGAATGTATTTGAATGTCAAACGATGATTTTATGCATGTATTTGAAAAATACTTTGAGCTTCGTTCTTGTAACGAATCAATTTACAAATAATCCTAAGTCCTACAGTATATTACTTTGAGTTTAGACTTAGAGACTTCTCTTGAAGCTTGAGTCTTGATCTTGTTTAGACTTCTTTTTGATGGTTGCACCTTGAAGCTTTCTTTCCATGCTTGTTTGTTATCATCGAAATCGTTGGACCTTTATATTCTTTTCGTAAAGGCATTGGTTCCGTAGGGTGGTGAACCGGAAGTGTGTCCTTGGTGTCAGCGGGTAAAGTCCATGACGAAACGGCCGTAACAATGAAACGTGGAAGACTGGGTGAGTCCGAGTGATTTCTGGAAGTTTCAAACGGTAGGCCACTGGTTCTATGCGTTCCTCAACCTTAAAGGGGCCATAAAAGCGCAAGGCGAGCTTCTGTGAGGACCGATGAGCAACTGAGATCTATCGGTAGGGTTGGAGACGCACCTGAACCATATCACCCACGGTAAACTCCCAATCTTTTCTTTTTTGTGTCTGCTTGAGCTTTCATCGTTTGTTGAGCCCTGAATAACTTTGATTTTAATGTACTCATGAGGGTTGTCTGCGTTGAAAGAGTGTTGTCCACTGCTTCATTGAAAGAGCCTCCCAAACAGTAGGCCAATAGATTTGGTGGTTTTCTCCCAAACATCGCTTGATAAGGTGTTATCCCTGTCGACGAGTGGAATGAGGTGTTGTAATGATACTCTGCGAAACTCAGAAATTTGGACCAAGTCTTTGGGTGTTCATGAGCAAAAGCTCGAAGGTAATTTTCGAAGCATCTATTAACGTGCTCGGTCTGTCCATCTGACTGTGGATGATAGCTGGAACTAAAGTTAAGCTTTGTGCCTTGCAGTTTAAAAATTGATCGCCAGAAATCACTCAGAAAAATTGGGTCACGATCTGAGACAATCGATTCAAGAATACCATGGAGCTTGCCAACAAAGTCCCAGAAGAGTTGGGCAACCTGCGTCGCCGAGTAGCTTGTTGGTAATGGAACAAAATGGGCAGCTTTAGAAAAACGGTCAACAACCACCAACACTGCAGAACACCCAGACGACTGTGGCAAATGGGTGATGAAGTCCATAGTAATGTGTGCCCACAGGGTCGTTGGGATTTGTAAGGGCTGTAATAAGCCAAAAGGTAGGTGATTTGGTGCCTTCAGTTTTTGGCATATTTCACATTTCTGTATATAATCTTTGACATCTGATCGTAACCCTTTCCAGGTAAAATTCCTTTGAATGCGATGAACGGTGGCTTGGACGCCAGAATGACCCCCTTGAACAGATGTATGAGCATCGTGTAGAATATGGGCTCGTAGTGAAGAACCCTCAGGGACGAAGATGCGATCTCAACACATTAGGATTCCATTGCGCAACCTCCATTCATTTACATTACTGGGTTTATTTCTGAGCTCTTGTATTATTTGTTTAGAATAGGAGTCTAACATGTACTCAGACTGTAATAACTTGGTATAATGGAACTCTGGCCCAGAGATGGCCATTATTTGGGGGGTAGGGGTGTGGTTACCTGCATCAGGTAGCTAGCCGCGAGAGGCTGTCGACCACAATATTGGTTTTTCCTGTTTAGTATGTGATCGTGTAGTTAAAACCCAATAATTTGGATAGGAATTGCTGTTGCTCAGGAGTTTGGACAACTTGGTTCATCATGTTGTGTAAACTCTTGTGATCAGTCCGAATAAGGAAAGAGGCACCTAAAAGATACTAGCGCCATTTGGCAACAACAGATGTGATGGCAAACATCTCACGGACATACACGGACTGGCGCTGCATTGCCGGAGATAACTTCCGACTGTAAAACGCTAAGGGTCATTCCCTCTGCAATAAAACCGCCCAATTCCTACTCCTGAGGCATCCGTCTCCACCACGAAGGATTCTGAGAAATTTGGCAAAGCTAAAATGGGAGCTGTCATCAGAAGTTGTTTAAGATGCTCAAAGGCCTTGGAAGCTTCAGTAGTCCACACAAATCCAGATTGTGATAAAAGATCCGTTAATGGGGCTGCCAGGGAGGCATACCGCTCAATAAATTTACAGTAATAGCCTGAGATGCCTAGGAAAGATCGTACTTGAGTCACATTACTTGGGACAGGCCATTCACTAATCGCCTTAAGTTTTTCAGGATCTGGTGAGACCCCATAGCCAGTGATGACATTACCCAAATAAGGGATCTCGCTTTGAACAAAAGAGCATTTTTCACGCTTGGCGAACAAGGTGTGAGCTCGCAGCATGCTTAACATAGCTTCCAAATGTGTGAAATGTTGCTCAATTGAAGGACTATACACTAAAATATCATAAAAAAAATGACCACAAACCTTCGTAAAAAGGCTAAGAAAATAGTATTCATAGTAGCCTGGAAGGTAGAAAGGGCGTTGGAGAGGCCGAAAGGCATAACCACAAACTCAAAGTGCTCATGGTGAGTGCGAAAAGCGGTCTTGGCAATATCATCAGTATGCATCTTAATTTGATGGTACCCAGATCGCAAGTCCAATTTAGAAAAGATAATGGCACCATGTAGTTCATCAAGTAATTCATCGATTGTTGGAATTAGAAATTTATCTTGGACTGTGATCGCATTAAGGGCACGGTAGTCCACACAGAAGCGCCAAGTGCCATCTTTCTTTTTAACCAATAAAACGGGTGAGCTAAAGGATGAATGACTAGGCTGTATAATTCCATCACGTAACATATCTGACACTAAACGTTCAATTTCATTTTTTGGTAGTGGGGGTAACGATAAGGTCTCACTTGGACAGGTGTGGAGTTGGGAAAAAGGTGTGAACGGTGGTTATAGGCTCTGTCTGGGGTAAGGATGAAGGTCCAGTGAATACATTTGAGAAACTATCCAATAATTTCTCCAATTCTGGGATAGCACGCGGAAGATGAGGTGTTTGGTCAGAGGTAGGTGACTAAGATGTAAAAACACATCAAGCAAGAAGAAATCGAATCATCCAGCATGAATTTGTGTAACTGAGAACAGCTGATGTGGCTGGGATTAACAGTTGCATCCCCATGTAAAAGGACCTGCCAATCATTAATAACAAAAGACATGGTTAGTGCAGAATAATCTGTTTCAACAGGTCCCAATGTAGACAGCCATTGCACTCCAAGAACAATATTTGCACCCTGTAATTCCAGCACATATAAATCAATGGAAAAGTGATGAGTTTGGATGTCCACAATTACGGCTTTGCATGATCCAGAACACAAGAGGGCATCACCATTGCCCACCCTCACTTTGAAAGGAGTAATAGCATGTAAAGTCAGGTGTAAGTGTGAGGCCATCCTTAGAGTAATAAAGTTGTGGGTGCTACCACCATCCACAAAAATCTGTACTGATTGGCCCACAATTTTACCTACCATTCTAAAAGAATTAGCAGAATGGTGACCAAATAAAGCATTGAAACTAATCTCATGAGCAGGTGTAGTAGATAATGCATCTGTTTCCTGTGGGTCAGGATCAGGAGGTGGTTCTACATCACAATCGGGTGGTTCTTCCTCAGTTCCATCTAAATATAAAAGTGTAGCACGACCCTTACAATGGTGGCCTGGTACAAACCGCTCATCACAGTTGTAGCATAAGTTCTTTTCCCTTCTAACTAGCATTTCAGCTGGGGACAATCGTTTGATCAGTATACTTGGGAGTGGAAGTGGGGTTCTCGGTTGGGGTGTGGAAGGGATTGTGGTTAATGGGGTAGCTGCTATAGGTTGTGGTGTGGTGTTGTTGGGGCGAGGGTTCCAAGTTTTGGTACTACGAGATTCAATGAACTGTTCCTCATAGATTTTGGCATAAGCAAAGGCAGAAAAGACATCTAATGGACGATGTACCAAAACTGCACGTCGGATATGGGATTTTAGGCCAGATATGAACAAACTTTTGCGCATGAGTGGTGTGAGGTCTGGGATTCTGCGGGCCAAGAGCTCAAACGCAGATTGGAATTCCACTACAGAATGCAATTGCTGAAGTTTAGCTAATGAACCCAGTGGATCTTCAAATTCTGAAGGGGCATATTCAAATTAAAAGACACCAGATCTAATCTATCCTGATCAGGAACTTTGTGATAACGGAAATACCTCTCTATAGCGAATAACCAGGAACTTGGATCTCCAGATCCAAATCGTGGAAAGTCAATCTTCATAGAGCGATTCATTGGAGGCGTGCGAGTCGGTCCCGCTCCTAGATACCGGATTGAGGCGCTGTACCCAAATTTGTGATCTGAGTTTGTAATGTCTGTAACAGAGCGTACATGTCATGGATATAATGGTTCATCCCTTCAAAGCGTTGATTCTGGTCATCAATGCGTTGGTTCTGCGCCAGTTCAAAGGATTCCAAACGCAGATCTATTGTGCACTCAAGTGTACTCAACTGTTGGTCATGGATTGTACCTGGTTGGTAATGTCACGGAGTCTGGTATTTTCTGCCATGACTCAATGAAAGCACCAATGTAATGGAAGCAATACAGAATTAAGGGTTTTAGAAGAAGAATAAGGAAGGGTTGAGAGAAAAAGAAGAGAGAAAGTAATTTTCTGAATCTATATCTTCATATTAGGCCCTTGGGCTACTTATATGATCCTCTGTTACATCATACGGTTTTTGCTAGCTATGGAAATTAAAATGCAAATTGAAAATATTGATAACTATTCTAATGGGTTGTAGGTGCTCTAGCCCACAACATAGTCCTTAAGATAGGTTGGGCAATCCCTCCTTCTCATGGCCCGTATCTCCTTGCTAACCAGATCAGATTGGATAAGTGGGCCTGCTACAGATTCAATGGAGCTAATGTTACAAGGTTTTCTTGCTTTTTTGAAAAAATAGAAGTTACAAAAAAAAATCCAAATTCTTCTTTTTCTTTTTCTTTTTCTTTTTTGGTTTTTTAAAAAAATTGTTTGTTGTCTAGTTTTCAGCCTTGTTGCTTACCTGAAATTTATGTCTCAACAATCAACATAGAATGTTATACAATCAGTTTTTACCCAAAAACAAACTAATCCCTTCTCAAAATCTTGTGACGGCGTTAACCTCTTCTTTTTCTTTACAACTCTTTTTTTTTTGTGTGTGGTTATTTTTTGTTCCCTTGGACGAGATGAGAATTACAATACCCATAATTTATGCTTGAGTATGGATACCTCTCACATATTGATAAACGAAAGGCACGAAAGAAAGAAAGAAAATATAGTAATCATAATTTGATTTATGTGAGTGGTGTGTTTGGTAAAGGAAATTTTCTGCCTGAGAATCATGATTATTAACAATATGTTGGAAAGGTGAATTTTCAAGAAATATGACCAAAATACTATTTGGTAAGCAAAAATATTACTGAGAATATTGACTTAAGTTTAATGATTATATATTTAGTTGATTATTAAATATTATTAGGAATGTCAAATTTTTCCAACATTCGGATTCTAAGAATACCAGTGGTATTCTTAGATGTCATTTTGATATACAATTTATTTATAAATCAGAATTCTGCGAAAATCAAATCCTCAAAAAAAAATTTCAAATGAATAAATAGAATTCTCAATATTAATTTTTCGGAATCCAAAAATAATATGTAACAAACGCCACCGAAGTTACTTTTTTAGTGCAACTAACCTAAGATTTGTTTGGTAGGAAATAGTTATATCAAGTTAACTAGAAAATTAGTTGTGTCATGTTATATACACAACTAATATGGACCCCACCATTTTCTTTTTTCTTTTTTCCTTTTTTTAAAAGTGATAGAGTCTATATTGATTGTGTCTATAATATCACACAATCAAAAGATACAACTATTTTCCATCTGCTTAATCATAAGAAATAGTACCTTTTTCTTATTTTTTTAATAAAATTATAAAAATAATGGTTTTTTAAAATAGGTGAACGTTTTTTTTATTCTTGTAGACAGCTTTTTATAACATCGGAGATCGAAAGTAAAGTAATTAGATATTCGATTTAGACACAAATCACGGTGTACTGTATTCCTATTACAGATTACTGTAGTTTCACCGCAATCGCGCACTGCTTGCGCAGGACATGATTCAAAGACGAATAGCGGAGAGCACGCTAAGGCCCTCGGAGGATGTAACATCAAAATCTTGATAAAAAACTTCTACTCCCCTCAATTTGCAATCACCTTGAAGCTCAAGCGTCAGAAGCCCATTGCTAGCATGGTATGTGAAGTCCACCTCTGCTTTTTCCACTAGACAATAGCTCGGTTTTGTGTTGGAATACGCTCCAAAACGACCACATCCTCGTACTTGGATCTTTACCACACATCCACTTTGGTTTCGATAGCTCCCAAGAGCTTCAGTTGCTCCTCCTGAGTTGAACATATCAACCAATCCAATTGGAGCAAATTCTAGTCTTGGACCAAAAACCTTAACAAGCAGCACAACATACGAAACTACTTAGTAAAATGATGTCACCAAAATCTTAAAAGGAACAACTCACTGCACAACTTCAACTTACCCTAATGGGAGAAATAGTGAAGACCTCACATTTTAGAACTCCTAAGGAAACTTCAATTGTTCTTCCCTTGGGAAGTTTAGAAAGCTTCCCTGCAAATGTCAAATTTCTATAAATATTATACTTGACAACTTGGTTGTACAGAGAAATTAATTGAGCCACCACAGAATGGAATTGCTGTCAAGACTTAAAAAGAGTTGATTCACCTGAATTGAAGGCATAAACTGCAGAGTCTCCATTCCAATCCTCATCAGCAACTTCCTGAAGTGAATCAACATCTGCTGCACTAATTGAACCTGTAATGGTTAAACATTCCAACGTTGGGTCTAAAAGGGATATAGCACCTGGTGTGGGAGGCCATTTTCCTGCTTTTTGGCAATTGAATATACCAACTATCCCAGATAGCTTGTTCAAGTTCCAAATTTTGAGTAAACTACAAGAGCCAAATCAGAACACGTACACAATGAGTGCAATATGTGTATTATATAACATTGTTTATGCAGTGGCACAAGTTGTATAACATAATAATATATTAATATACATACCTCTTCCCATCCATAACTGGGTCATCGAATAAACAGTCACGAGTAGGACGACCAGCATGTTTTGCTCTCAGAATGGACCCATCAGGCAGTACAAGCTTTCTGATGATATTAACATCACACTGGCCAGGCTCGTCACTGCAAATCAAACGGGTAAATAGGTTTTTGCTATTATCCATTTATGTTCGATTTTGATCAATAGTAACGTTGCTGACCTAACATATACTGGACAACCACCCAATGCTCTTGCTGCTGCATGAAACTCTGCTGTGTAATGTGTGCTCTGTAATGAAGAAAAATGACTACTTATTGGGAGGGAAAAAAGAACTTGAAAAATGAATCAGTATTCATGGATGAAAACCTTGAGCTATGTATATACACATGTTATAAGAGAAAGAGAGAATAATCTTATTACGTGAAACATGTCCCAATCAGGAATGACTATCTCCCCTAGCAAAAGACTGTTGAATGCTACAGCAGCTACATGAAGAGTCTGAAATGTTGGTTCATTTGGCATAAAATCCTCAGAAGCTCTAGCAGAAGCACTTCTCTTCGAACTGAAAGCACCATATATACTCAATCAGTAAGATGTTGGGTTTACTCATTCTTTCCCTCTAATTGAATAAGAGCTTTCATATGACAAACCAGAATATGTAATCGTTGTTCGTACTCATTGAGCAAATAATGTTATTGCCTCCAAAGTTCTTCATAACAGATTCTTCAAGAGCTTCTTGAATACATTTAGTCAGTATAACCCTCCCTCCATAACCAGAACCAAGGGTATCTAGTAAGCACTGAACATCTACCTTCACTCCATCAACACCACAACGTGCAAGGTACCCATGAAGATCATTATAAAACTCGTCGATTTTCAAGGGATCAATTAATCCCACTCCCACTTTTTCCAAC
Organism: Gastrolobium bilobum; assembly: GCF_033153095.1. Classification (NCBI taxonomy): domain Eukaryota; kingdom Viridiplantae; phylum Streptophyta; class Magnoliopsida; order Fabales; family Fabaceae; genus Gastrolobium; species Gastrolobium bilobum. The sequence goes on along the minus strand of NW_026897690.1, from coordinate 71,131 downwards.
ATTTGAACAACGCCACAAACAACATGGCTTAGGTTGCCAGGGGTGTAAACTATGGGTTCAATCTTGGGGTTGTATTTTCTCATTTCATCAGATAAAGGATCTAGTCCTCCCCAGTAGCCAAGTAAAGCATGCCAAGCATATACATATCTGCATTGTGACAGTAACTAGCATAAACCAATCTTACAATTCACAATAATAATTGGTTAAAATGAGTGCTTGCTATAAAACTTCACTTTAGCCCATATTTCTGTTTGATGGTTCTGATAAACTGATGCAGATCACCACATCCCTTTCCCTTGAACTTAGCATTTTCCTTTAGATTTTGTAGTCTGGCTCCGAGTCTACACATTAGCAAGTGGGATGAAAAGTGATTGTGTGCAGACCTTTGTATCATTAGAAACAAAGTATTACAAGACAAAAATTTAATACTCACTCTACTTTTTCAATTGGTAGTTCACCGTTTTCTAGTGTTGCCTGTGTTGTGTTTTGCCATCCATCGTCAATGCATACCCATTTTGGGAGGCATCCTTCTTCTGAGAACCTGTATTACAAACAAAAAATGAATGAGGTATCTATAACAGGTTTCAACGGATCAAATTATGGTAAACTTGAGTTTTCCCTTTATGTCTGCTGCACCTTTTAAGACCTTCATCAATTCCTTGTGCACTGACATTGGTGTAAAATGCATCCCAGGTGTTCCATCCAAACCAGTCTATATGTGCTGGCAACTGTAATTAATGCAGATTTGAAATCATTACACTATTTAGATGACATTAATATATCATATATGGAATAAGATCTACTGCCTTACCTCCTTGTTATCTATGTGCCTAAATGTTCCTTTATGCTTCTCCAATATCCTATATGGATGAATGGTTTAACAGGTAAGTTCTCTAGCTATGTACGTTTAATCAAAAGAATACCAAAATATTTGTTTCGAATGCCTAATTAAGAATATGTTCTACCAAACTTTTATGTAGCTTTTCTGACTTACTTCATGGAATTTCTTATGAGCTTAAATGGGTTGTCCCCTGAATTTACATAAACTGCTTCCATTACCTTCGTGGTTTCAACATTGGGATCACCTGAGGCAATTAAAAGGTCATAATATATAGCTAGAATTAAACAAAACTTGAAGTAGTAAAACATGCGGGAAATAAGAGAAAAGAAAGAGCAATATAGTACGGGACAAGATCCGTTTACAAACCTTTTTTTGCAATTAAAAAAAGGTAGGACTGGTCGTACACTGTGTGATTAATGTAGGACCAGTCCTACATAGTGTAGTTTGTAAACAAAAAAGTTTGTAAATATAAACTGCCTCATGTACTACCTATTCTATTTCTAACTAACCACTTTCAGCACAGAACTCAAGCTCATCTACTATTGTCCCTTGCAAACTAGTCCTGAACGGTCCATCCAAGCCGGGCAACAAGAGAATATAGAAAGTTCCCTCAGTTGTTGGCTCACTGAAATTTTCATTGATGATGGTCCCATCCTTTGCCTCAAGGAGAAGCATTTGAGTTTCCGTTGGTACGTCACGGCCTGATTCTCCATAACCTGGTATCATCCACCATATTTTGAATCTGAACAAACATGTTAACCTGAACCCCCTGCAGCAGAGTTTCCATTTCAAAAGCGTTTAGCACTGAAATCTAGCATTATCTTGGTCTAACTAGTACAAAATCAGCCACTAGCTTAGTTTTTAATCTCATCTCATGCATGTTACCATGTAACTAGTTGAATGAATATTAATCATATTCATACTTGTCAAAATAGAATAATTAATGAACATAAAGGGGTACCCACTTGAGAATTCCAAGGCAGAAGGTATGAAGACTACTTGAAGTTTGTGAACATGCACCAAGAAAAGCTCCTTCACTGCTTATGGGTGTGATGGTAACGTTACTCGGTACGCTAGTCAAAACAGCCTTGCCACGCACCGTGATGCAACCATCTCTGATGCTAGGGACAGAACTAATGGTCATTTTTAGGCTAATTCACTTACAATCAATGAAGTTTAAGTGTATGCCAACCGATGAACGATGAGCCTATATATAGATTCTGGGTACGTACTTAAAAGAAAAAACGTACTTGAGTTTAAATATAATAGCAATGATATTTTGTATAAATTAATTTTACAAAGTTGAGTACAAAAAGAATGCATACATATATATTAGCGGTAAAAAAGAATAATTTTGAAAGTAATTACATATACTTATTACGTGGAACCAAATTATTTGCGAGTTATATATTTTTTTGTTTATCAAACTATCTTCATCTAAGGTGTGAGAGAGGTACGCTATGCACTAAGATAGAAGATTCTTTTAAAAAAAAAAAGAACTAATTGCAGAGAATCGTTATCCATTATTAGATACATTCGACCGCTCATATGCAAAATAGCATTTTCCTTAAAAATAAAGTGCAATTTAACCGCACCGAACCGGTGTATCATATTGAGTAGGGGTGTAAATGAACTAGGTTAGTTTAGGCTTTGACTTAAATAGGTCAAGCCTGTATAAAAAAATATTGGGTATGGTCTGGCCTATTAGTCTGTATAAGCTTCATATTACAAGTCTGGCCTGACTTATATTCAAAAAATAAAAAAGCCTTGACTTAGGCCTGTTAATCTGTTTAAGCCTATTAAACATTCAACAATTAAATGAATAACTAAAATAATATTATTTTATTATTCAAAATTATCAAATATTAATTTTATTTATTATATTTTAAATAAATAATATGATATAGGTCGCCTTGTAAGCTTTTAGGCTCGACATGTACAAAAAAAAGTCTATAACCTGTTTTCTAAATAGATATTTTTAAAAGTCTAGGTCTATTCTATTTTACTACTTATAATAGGCCCAAGCCTAACTTATTATATGCTAAACCATAGACTCATGTAGACCGACATAACCCATTTACCGCCGTGATATGCTTATTATGCCATGCTCCGGGCTTTAAGAAGCCTAGGTAACGACGATGGTTAACATGAAGTGTCAGAATTTGGCAAAGTATGACATTTATTAACATGTGCCACCATGCATCGTGCCTTAAAATACACGTGTTAACAGGAACCGCAAAGGATTCATGAAGACAAAATATCCTAAACTCGACCGATCCCATTGAAAAGAGGGAACAAAAAGATATGAAAAGAAAAGAAAGAAGAGGATATGAAACAGATAATGGCAGGTCCCGATGCAATTTAAAAAGATATTGTGCTTCTGGATTCAACGACGAGGAGAACGCATTCACTCGGTGGGTTATAAGTCTATGTGGCCAACCCGGATAGAACAATGATATTGTGAAAAACCTATTCTCAAACCGCTTGGGTTTCTTAATACTACTGTAGACTCTAGTGTGTATTTAAGCAACCATATTTTTCAGCTGTTAAATTTTGTGCAACATGTTGAATGTTTTTTTGTTAAGTCCAAGAAGACGGTCGTATGGTATACGTTCAGAAATACTTTAAATATAAGTATTTAGATTGACTTATAATCAACACTCTAATCATTGTGCAAGCAATAAGTTTATAGCCAAGACGTGAGTGTGTGTATAGTGTTGACAGCAATAGTAAATAGGTCAAAAAGTGTATACTTGAGGTTTTTAACCTCTTATTTATAAGGGTTACGTCTTGGGCTTGTGTAGATCTCCTAATTGTATTATGATTCAACTTTCTTTCTGTTGGAATAATGACTCTATCTTGCTTTGTTGTTTAATATTGTTAGGATAATTGGATATTTATCCTTTAGTAGATTCTTAGGTAGCTAGTTAGGATACGATATATATCCCTAATATTGTTAAGATAATTGGATATTCATCGTTCATCAATTATTGTTAAACTGGAATAATAACTCACTAATTAAACTGAATAATCCCATTCTAGTTTATTCGTGTTTGGTGGTCAACATGTTAAACTTATATATTGAGAGATTCAATAGCAGACTCAGGAATTTAGATGACAGGATGAAAATTTATATTACTATTATGGAAAGATAATGCCAATTTTGATGGAATGATCACGTTAAGGATGCAAAAATGCTTGCTAGGAAGAACATAATAAAATTACAAAATTATTCTAGATATAAAAAAACTAAGACATGTTGGTATGTTTTCATTTCCAAAACTATGTATAACTAGAAAACTAAGACATGAAATCATTCAAATTAATATTTATGACAAATTATTTGTTACTACGCACAAGTCACAAGAAACAATCATTTTCTTTCCGTTTCATTATACTGATGGACAACCACATATTAATAGCACTAATAATTTTTTTTCCAGATTTTAAGGAGGATGGGAGCCCACCCTAACCCAACATGTAGGAACGATTAAAAGGAACGATTATTTGATATTTGATCACAATCCCTGTGGAGACGATACTTTTCTTATCACTGTATTAGTTGTGCGATCGGTATACTTGCTGGGTAGCATCACGTTTTTGGCGCCGTTGCCAGGGATTGGCGTTTCGTATATCATATAATCTTGATCTTTAAGATTGAATTTTGTGAATATTTTTATTTTTATTTTTATTTTATTTTATTATTTTGGTGTTATTTGAAAAGTACTACTAATCTCTTTCCTGAGTTGTATGCGAGGTAAAACTGAAGAATTTCTGTTTGATTCTGAGATTGCAAAAACTGAAAGAAGAAATAGAAAACTTGCTCGGAAAAAGCTTCAGTTCAAAGAAATTGATACTCTGTCTGAAGAGACTCAGGAGACATCAGTTGAATCATCAATCATGGCAGCAAATAATGATGAAGAAAATCCAGTGATGGATACTATTCTTACTCCAGCTTTTAATAGGCTTAACTCAAGCATTGTTCATCCAGTAATTGGTAACAATAATTGGGAGCTTAAGTCTTCCACTATTCAATTGGTGGAGCGAGCCCAGTTTGGAGGAGGAGAGAATGAAGATCCTCACAGATTCATAAACAGATTCCTTATGATATGTGACTCAGCCAAACATCTTCAGGTATCCAATGATGCAATCTGGTTGAGGTTGTTCCCTTTTGTTGTTAAGGGAAAGGTTCTTATTGGTTGGAAAGGCAGCCTGCACATAGCATTCTTACATGGGATGATTTGTCCCAAAAGTTCTTTGCTGAGTTCTTTTCTATGGAGAGGTATAATCAGATGGTGAATGGTATTACCAATTTCACTCAGTTAGAGGGTGAGACTATGTGTGCAGCTTGGAACAGATTCAAGGATTTAATGAGGAGGTGTCCTCATTATAACTTGACTGCTGGAAATCAAGTGAGAATCTTTTTCAACGGTTGTACACCTGACATTCGGATAGTGCTAAATGGTGCAGCAGGTGGTACTATTAAGTCCTTGAGAGCAAATGAGACTCTTGAGCTGATTGAGAGAATGGTCGCCAATGGAAATGAAGGTTTGACATCTAAACCTAAGAGAGGTATTCTTCAGCTGGAAGGAAATGATGTTGTGCTGGCTGAAAATAAGTTATTATCTCAGTAAATGGCAAATTTGACTTCAAGGCTTGATAAGATGCAGATTTCTGGTGTTCAGGCTAAAGTTGCTGCTGTTGTGTGTGAATATTGCCAGGACAATCATGAGTCTAATGAATGTCCTTCTCTGATGTCTTCTGATCGTCCTCAACAAATGCTGGTGAATGGCATTTGGTATGATCAAAGATCTCCGCCGCAAAATGTTCCAAGAAATCAGAATTTTTCTGATGGAGGTAGTAATTTTCAAAGGAGGACTCAGGGAACTGGTCTTGACTTCAAATCTAACAATTATTTGCAGCCTCCACTATAATAACCCTTACTAGTAATAGTGGATTTAATATCGAAGAATAATTAGAAGTAAAAGAAATAAAGTCACCTTTGGTGAAAAATGAGTTAAAATGACAGTTAAAGAGTAAAAATGCGGGTAAATAAAGTTACCCGAAAGTAAAAGTAAAATTATAAATATGAGCAAAAAAATATTCTAGTCCATTAGGTAAAGTTTGGTAATGAATGGAGGTGTGTAGATAGATAAATCTTTACCCAGTTAAAATAAGTTAACTTTAAAAAAAAAACCGTAACCCCTTTAAATTTCTCTTTCCTACGCGTTTTCCTTCGTTCTTTTCCGTCGTCCAGTGGCCGCTCTCACTTGGAAAGGGGCTTAGGGTTTTGCTTTGGTTTTCTTTGATTTCTCTTGCAATATCCAACCAAATCTCATAACCCACTACATGAAATCTATGGTAAACTACCCAATGAAGCTATTCCAACCATCAATGTGAGCTATTGTTGAGTGTGTGAAGAGTTATTCTCTTTTCCCTAATTCGTACACTATTCATCAAGGAGGCAAAAGGAAGCTTTTGAAGGAGATTCTCTTGATGGAAGTCTTCTAGGTCTTGAATAAGTGATTAGAGGTAATTAAACTCTAATCCTATGATTATTTTATTGTGAAAATGGTGTTAAAAAGCATGGGTATGGTTGGGTAGAAAATAAAGTAGTATAAACTTGAAGGTGATTATGGCTTGGTTGTGTATAGGAAGTGTAGTAAAAAAAAAGCAAGCATGTTGCATGTGTAAATAAAAGAAAAAAAAAATCCCCTTGTGTTTGGTCCCTTGTTGTTCGGCAATGAGAGGGTTTATAGAGGATGATGTGCAAAATTGTTAGTTATGTATTTGGAAGGTGAGGTGTTGTAAAGAGTAGAAAAAATGATGAATTAGCAAAGATGTAAGTTGGAAAAAAAATCCTACAAATACTTGCTCTATGCTTCGAACTATAGGATGTTTAGGGGTATATATTTGTTACATTTTAATATACCAATGGATGAGTTAAGAAGTGAAATGCTTTGACAAATGGTTGAAAAATACCTTGAGTCCCTAAGGGTATGCCCGCGACTTTTAAAGAAAAATAGCATGATTTATATGGAAAATTCTTAAGTAAATGCTCGATTAAATTAAAGAACGCCAACGGGTGTATAGAGGTCTAGACTTGTGTATTGGCATAGAATTGGCAAAAATATAAAGAAAGGAAAATAAGCGATAAAATGTATGCTTATGAAATAATCATGGTATACAATCATTTTATTGATGCATTGTAAATTATTCTCTAGGTGTGCCTAGGGATTGAGAAGGATCGGAAATATCTTGAAGCGATAAAAGTAACTTGTTCCACAAGTAAGCGTATTGGTAAAGCTTCAAGAGGTAAACTCTATGTTTAAGGAGTCTTTTCCTACTTGAGTGCTCCACCATAGTTAGTGGACTACGGTTAGACTCTATGATTGTATTGATACTCTGTATAGGTGCATTCATATAGAGTTATTTGATGATATGATATGAAATGATATGATATGATATGAAATGATCTGATATGACATGATATGATATGACTGGTTCTGATATAAATTATGTATTGACTTCTGGTACACTGATGTCTTCTTAGGACTTTCCTGAGATTGACTATGTACACCTCTGAGATACTCTGGTTCCGCTTGGGGTCATCCCTTGGGAACACGTGCGTTGAATTCCGCTTGGGGTCATCCCTTGGGAATTACAGCGCACACCTCTGTTATGATATGGTTATATGTTCTGTTCTGTTATGATATCTGTTATATGTTGTACTGGTATACTCTGTATCTGACTTTCATGCAGGAGTGAGCCAGGGGTATGGAGAATTCTCTATAAACCTGGAGCTTACTGAGATTTGAAATCTTACCCCTTGTTGGGGCAACATTTTCAGGTGCACAGACTTCCGGTGAGCCTTCGTTAGGCAGGGACACGGCACAGGGCTGAGACGTTTGACGGATCAGTATTTTGAGTAGCTGTAGGCTACTAATCTTTTTGGAGTGTACCTATGTATTTCGTATTTCCGTAGTGATGGATCATTATGTTAGATCCTGTATTTTGTATATGGCCTGTATATGTCTTGTACATGTCATTCAGTTGATGCATGTACCTTTTGTATTCAGGAATGTTGATATGACTATGTAGTATTCAGTTATGTTTCTGTATTGGACTGCATGCTGTTAGATTAGTGGCACGGAGCCAAATTCTGCATGCGCCCATGGATGGGTATCTGATTATATTGCATGACTGGTACTTCTGAATATGAATATTATTGAAACTGTCTATCAGGAACTCTTGGGAGTGGGATTGGAAAATCTCCAGTTGTCCGATTTACAGAGGTTACTCTGTCCGATTTTTGGTTATACTTTGTATGAAGCTAAGAAGAAAAAGAAAAAGTTAGCCCGTATTTCCGTAAGATAAGTCTTCCGCTGTATCTGTTTATATCATATGTATGTTAATTGAACCGGCTCGAGACAGGGATGTTACATTTATGGTATCAGAGCAGTTTCTCTAGGAGAGCCTGTGAAATATTGCTAGAACTGTTCGGGTTGATATATTCTTGAGTTTCTTGGAGTACTATGATATGCATGTCTGATCACCGAGTGTGAGCGTAGCTAACTCATTCCTTTGTGTGAAATATGCAGAATTATGGTTCGCCCAAGAAGGACTTCTGATCCTCCTATTGACCCGACCGATCCAATATTAGCAGATTTGGCTAGACCCCGAATAAACCAGCGGGGAAATACTTCACAGCCAGATCCAATGATAACGGCCTTAACTGAGATGCAACAAAATATGGCTGCAGCTAGGCAGCGAGAGCTAGAAGTGATGATGAAAGCAAATCAAGATCTGTTAGAGACTAATAGGTTGGCCAATCAAGAAATGATGGCAGCAAGCAGAATGGCGAATATTGAAATAATGAGATTACTCTTGGTTGAGGTGAGGGCGGGTGGGCAAGGTCCACAGCCACAACCTTTGCAACAGCCACAACCACAGCCACAGCCTGAGCCACAACCACAACAGCTTGTTCCTCCTCCTCATAATTCCATTGTTGTGGAGGGTGAAGGAAATAATGATATGAATGAAGAATCTAGTCACAGGGGTGGTGTGGCACAACCAGCCACTAATAGAGAGCAAAGAGAAAGAATGCTTAATGCCTTCCGAAAACATGCACCACCAAATTATAAAGGAGGCATTGATCCTATTGCTGCAATTAAGTGGTTAGAAGAATTGGATCGCATTTTTACTGTCATGGAGTGTGATGATCAACAGAAATTGTTGTATGCTTCTTATATGTTGCAGAATGATGCAGCTGATTGGTGGAGAAATACCCGTCAGCCCTTGGAATGTCAGGGTTATGCTATTACCTGGCCTTTATTTGAAAGGCAATTCTTGCTGAAATACTTTCCGGCTGAAGCCCGGATAAGGAAGAAGGGTGAATTTGAAGAACTAAAGCAGGGTTAGATGTCTATTGATGAATACTTGAATAAGTTCAATAAGCTGGCCAAATACTCTCATTTCCAGAGAGCTCCACCTACAGAGGATGACTTGATTTTTAAATTTCATAGAGGATTACATGATAACATCTCTGAAAAACTTGCAGGTGACTCATTTGATACTTTTGCTGCACTTGTTAAAAAGTGTAAGAATATTCAAGAATATTACAGAAGGAAGCACAAGGACCAATCAGCTTCTAATTCTGGTCCTAAAAGTAATACAGGAAATTCTAAGGGAAAAGGTTTGCAGGTGAAGCAGTCTGATGGTAAGTTCAAGAAAATAGGGAATTCAAAGCAGGGGAATTTTAAATCTGTTCCTCAATGTGCTATCTGTGGAAGAGCCCATGCAGGGGTCTGCAGGAAAGAAAAGGGCTTTGTTATAAGTGTGGTCAACCCGGGCATTTTATTAAAGACTGCCCCTTTAGTGGGGGACATGTTTCTGCAATTCAGGCTACCCCGACCCCTATGATGATTGAGGAGCCATCTCTACCTCTCCCACCTCCTACTGCCCGAGTGTATGCAGTGACTCAGCCAGAGGCTGAGAAATCCTCTACTTTGGTGCGAGGTATGATTTCTATTAAAGATGAACTGTTTAGTGTATTATTTGATTCTGGTGCCACACATTCTTTTATTGCTGATTATGTAGCCGACACATTTGGTCTGCCTTTGACAATAATGAAAACTCCTATGCGTATTGTTACGGCTGTGGGGAATATTTTTAATGAAAAGTATATTTGTGAAGATGTGAAATTCAAGTATGAAGGCAAGGAGTATTCTGCCGATTTTATTGTTTTGCATCTTGCATCTGTAAATCTGATTTTGGGAATGGACTGGTTGTCTAAATACTGTGTGAAGATTGACTGCTACAGTAAAACCATTTCTGCTTCATCTCATGATGAAGAAGGGAAGTCTCCTTACTTATCTGTACTTCGGGTTATAAAAGCCTTAAAGGAAGGAGATTCTGGGTTTATTATGTTAGGAGGTCTGGTAGGCGCCATTAAGGAGCCCATTTCTGGTATTCCGATTGTTTCTGAATTTGAGGATGTCTTTCCGGATGAAATTCCGCACTTTCCTCCAGAGAGGGAAATTGAATTTGCAGTTGACTTATTGCCTGGTGTGGGACCTATCTCTCTTGCCCCATACCGGATGTCACCTCTGGAATTATCTGAATTGAAGAAGCAGATTGAAGACTTATCCAGAAAAAATTTTATTAGGCCGAGTGTGTCTCCTTGGGGAGCCCCGGTGATCTTTGTTAAGAAGAAGGATGGGTCTATGAGATTATGTACAGACTACCGGCAGTTGAACAAGGTTACTGTTAAGAATAAGTATCCTTTGCCGCGGATAGATGATTTGTTGGATCAGTTGCGGGGTGCGACTGTATTTTCTAAGATTGATTTCCGGTCCGGGTATCATCAGATCCGGGTAAAGCCGGATGACGTTCCGAAGACAGCTTTCAGGTCCCGATATGGGCACTATGAGTATCTGGTTATTCCATTTGGGCTTTAAATGCACCAGCCGTTTTCATGGGTTATATGAATCGGATCTTTAAAGACTATCTGGATCAGTTTGTGGTGGTCTTTATAGATGACATACTGATATATTCAAAGAGTAAAGAAGAGCATTCTGAGCATCTAAAGGTTGTTTTGCAGATTCTGAGAGAGCATCAGTTGTATGCTAAACCGTCAAAATGTGAATTCTGGCTTTCTGAGATACAATTTCTGGGCCATGTCATCTCATATGAAGGAGTGGCAGTGGACCCAAGCAAGATTGAAGTAGTGGTAGAATGGGAACGTCCTAAAAATGTTACAGAGATCAGGAGTTTTCTTGGTTTGGCTGGATATTATAGGTGTTTTATTGAGGGATTCTCACGGATGATATTACCTTTGACACGGTTAACCCGTAAAGGGAACCCATTTGTGTGGACCCAAGAATGTGAAGTGAGCTTACAAGAGTTAAAAAGGAAGTTGACTACAGCTCCGGTATTGATATTGCCGGATCCTACCAGTAAATTTGTGGTGTATTGTGATGCTTCTAAGTTTAGGTTAGGCTGTGTGTTAATGCAGTTTCGTCAGGTGGTCGCTTATGCTTCTCGGCGGTTGAAATCGCATGAGGAGAATTATCCGACACACGATCTGGAGTTGGCAGCCGTAGTGTTCGCATTGAAAATCTGGCGACACTTTCTATATGGGGCCGATTTTACTGTCTACAGTGACCACAAAAGTTTAAAATATCTGTTTGATCAGAAGGAGCTGAATATGAGGCAACGCCGATGGGTGGAATTTCTGAAGGATTATGATTTTGAGTTGCAATATCACCCTGTAAAGCCAATGTAGTAGCTGATGCTTTAAGCAGAAAGGCGCTTGGTATGGCCAATTTGATGATTTCCGAGTATAATTTGATTGAGAAATTCAGGGATCTCCACATTCCTGTGAATACAGCAGATAGTCCGCATTTATTGACTACTACGGTAGTCCAGAATTCATTAGTTGAGCGGATTAAAGAAGCTCAATTGCTTGATGAAGAAATTCAGTCTATGAAAGAACAGGACTTTGTGTCCACTGATAGGTTTGGTCTTAAGTTTTACAAGGATCAGATCATTGTTCCAAAAGGTCAGATGGTAGATGAGGTATTGACTGAGGGTCACATGGGTAAGTACACTATCCATCCTGGTGCTACCAAGATGTACCAAGACTTGAAACAAAATTTCTGGTGGTCGGGAATGAAGAAAGACATTGCTCTATTTGTGAGTAAGTGTTTGACATGTCAGAAAGTTAAGATTGAACATCAGAGACCTTCTGGATTACTGCAGCCCTCGGATATTCCGGAATGGAAATGGGTCAGTATTTCTATGGATTTTGTAGTGGCATTACCGAGAACTCAGGCTGGTTTTGATTCTATCTGGGTAGTTGTTGACAGATTGACAAAGTCTGCACATTTCATACCAGTTAAAACGAGTTTCTCCACAGAGCAGTTGGCTCAGACATATGTAAGAGAGATTGTGAAACTTCATGGTGTTCCTGAAAGTATCATTAGTGATCGGGACCCTAAATTTACTTCTAGACTTTGGGATGCAGTGCAACAGGCCTTCGGTACACAGCTGAGGCTGAGCACAGCTTATCATCCCCAGACTGATGGTCAGACTGAGAGGACTATTCAGACCCTGGAGGACATGTTGAGGGCTTGTGCCTTAGAGCAGGGAAATGCATGGGATAAATATCTTCCTCTGGTGGAATTTTCCTACAATAATAGTTATCATGCCAGTTTGGGCATGGCTCCTTATGAAGCTTTGTATGGCCGTAGGTGCAGGGCGCCTACTTGTTGGTCAGAAATTGGTGAGAGGCAGTTATTTGGGCCTGATATGGTCCAAGAGACTACCGATCAAATTATGATGATTAAGGATCGATTGAAGAAAGCACAGAGTCGCCAAAAGAGTTATTATGATGCAAAGCATCGACCCCTTGAATTTTCAGAGGGGGATCATGTATTTATCCGTTTGTCTCCGACTACGGGTGTTGGGCGTGCTCTAGGAGTGAGGAAGTTGAGTCCTAGGTTCATTGGGCCCTACCAGATTATGAAGAGGGTCAGACCTGTGGCTTACCAGCTTGCCTTACCTCCACATCTGTCAAATTTGCATAGTGTTTTTCACATTAGTCAACTTCGAAAATACGTGCCGGATGAATCCCACATTGTACAGCCGGACAATATCGAAGTAAGAAAAGACTTGAAGTTTGTTGTGGGACCGTTGAAGGTTCTAGCACGTGATGAAAAAATGTTGAGGAACAGGATTATTCCCATGATCAAGGTACAATGGGAAGGATTAACTCCTGAGGACGCTACTTGGGAGCGGGAGAATGAGATTCTCCAGCAGTACTTTGAGTTTGACGTCAGGTATATGTTACATTTGATATTTGATTTTGTGGGCAAAATCCTTAAAATGTGAGGTGAATATAATAACCCTTACTAGTAATAGTGGATTTAATATCGAAGAATAATTAGAAGTAAAAGAAATAAAGTCACCTTTGGTGAAAAATGAGTTAAAATGACAGTTAAAGAGTAAAAATGCGGGTAAATAAAGTTACCCAAAAGTAAAAGTAAAATTATAAATATGAGCATAAAAATATTCTAGTCCATTAGGTAAAGTTTGGTAATGAATGAAGGTGTGTAGATAGATAAATCTTTACCCAGTTAAAATAAGTTAACTTTAAAAAAAAACCGTAACCCCTTTAAATTTCTCTTTTCTACGCGTTTTCCTTCGTTCTTTTCCGTCGTCCAGTGGTTGCTCTCACTTGGAAAGGGGCTTAGGGTTTTGCTTTGGTTTTCTTTGATTTCTCTTGCAATATCCAACCAAATCTCATAACCCACTACATGAAATCTATGGTAAACTATCCAATGAAGCTATTCCAACCATCAATGTGAGCTATTGTTGAGTGTGTGAAGAGTTATTCTCCTTTCCCTAATTCGTACACTATTCATCAAGGAGGCAAAAGGAAGCTTTTGAAGGAGATTCTCTTGATGGAAGTCTTCTAGATTTTGAATAAGTGATTAGAGGTAATTAAACTCTAATCCTATGATTATTTTATTGTGAAAATGGTGTTAAAAAGCATGGGTATGGTTGGGTAGAAAATAAAGTAGTATAAACTTGAAGGTGATGATGGCTTGGTTGTGTATAGGAAGTGTAGTAAAAAAAAAAACAAGCATGTTGCATATGTAAATAAAAGAAAAAAAAAGTCCCCTTGTGTTTCGTCCCTTGTTGTTCGGCCATGAGAGGGTTTATAGAGGATGATGTGCAAAATTGTTAGTTATGTATTTGGAAGGTGAGGTGTTGTAAAGAGTAGAAAAAATGATGAATTAGCAAAGATGTAAGTTGGAAAAAAATCCTACAAATACTTGCTCTATGCTTCGAACTATAGGATGTTTAGGGGTATATATTTGTTACATTTTATTTTAATAAAATGTGTTGCATTTTAATATACCAATGGATGAGCTAAGAAGTGAAATGCTTTGACAAATGGTTGAAAAATACCTTGAGTCCCTAAGGGTATGCCCGCGACTTTTAAAGAAAAATAGTATGATTTATGTGGAAAATTCTTAAGTAAATGCTTGATTAAATTAAAGAACGCCAACAGGTGTATAGAGGTCTATACTTGTGTATTGGCATAGAATTGACAAAAATATAAAGAAAGGAAAATAAGCGATAAAATGTATGCTTATGAAATAATCATGGTATAGCATCATTTTATTGATGCATTATAAATTATTCTCTAGGTGTGCCTAGGGATTGAGAAGGATCGGAAATATCTTGAAGCGATAAAAGTAACTTGTTCCACAAGTAAGCGTATTGGTAAAGCTTCAAGAGGTAAGCTCTATGTTTAAGGAGTCTTTTCCTACTTGAGTGCTCCACCATAGTTAGTGGACTATGGTTGGACTCTATGATTGTATTGATACTCTGTATAGGTGCATTCATATAGAGTTATTTGATGATATGATATGAAATGATATGATATGATATGAAATGATCTGATATGACATGATATGATATGACTGGTTCTGATATAAATTATGTATTGACTTCTGGTACACTGATGTCTTCTTAGGACTTTCCTGAGATTGACTATGTACACCTCTGAGATACTCTGGTTCCGCTTGGGGTCATCCATTGGGAACACGTGCGTTGAATTCCGCTTGGGGTCATCCCTTGGGAATTACAGCGCACACCTCTGTTATGATATGGTTATATGTTCTGTTCTGTTATGATATCTGTTATATGTTGTACTGGTATACTCTGTATCTGACTTTCATGCAGGAGTGTGCCAGGGGTATGGAGAATTCTCTATAAACCTGGAGCTTACTGAGATTTGAAATCTTACCCCTCGTTGGGGCAACATTTTCAGGTGCACAGACTTCCGGTGAGCCTTCGTTAGGCAGGGACACGACACGGGGCTGAGACGTTTGACGAATCAGTATTTTGAGTAGCTGTAGGCTACTAATCTTTTTGGAGTGTACCTATGTATTTCGTATTTCCGTAGTGATGGATCATTATGTTAGATCCTGTATTTTGTATATGGCCTGTATATGTCTTGTACATGTCATTCAGTTGATGCATGTACCTTTTGTATTCAGGCATGTTGATATGACTATGTAGTATTCAGTTATGTTTCTGTATTGGACTGCATGCTGTTAGATTAGTGGCACGAAGCCAAATTCTGCATGCGCCCATGGATGGGTATCTGATTATATTGCATGACTGGTACTTCTGAATATGAATATTATTGAAACTGTCTATCAGGAACTCTTGGGAGTGGGATTGGAAAATCCCCAGTTGTCCGATTTACAGAGGTTACTCTGTCCGATTTTTGGTTATACTTTGTATGAAGCTAAGAAGAAAAAGAAAAAGTTAGCCCTTATTTCCGTAAGATAAGTCTTCCTCTGTATCTGTTTATATCATATGTATGTTAATTGAACCGGCTCGAGACGGGGATGTTACATCCACCAATCCAACCCAAGGAACCTTCTGATTTGGAGAAGCTAGTAGGACAAATGGCTCAACATTCTAATGCTTTCATGGAGGAGACTAGAGCTAATACCAAGAACACAAATGCATATATCAGAAATTTGGAGAATCAAATTAGCCAACTAGCTAAACAAATTGCTGATAGAACTCCAGGTACATTCCCTAGTAATACAATTACTAATCCAAAGGAAGATTGTATTGCCATCACAACTAGAAGTGGTAAACTGGTGGTAGCTCCAGAAAAGCCAAATATAGATGTGGAGGATGGCGAGAAGCTTAATGAGGTTGAGGAGCCAAAAAAAGGAGTTGAAATTCCTTCTAAGGTTGTGAAGCTTCTTAAGAAAGGTGAAGAAAAAGAGCAACCAATTGTTGTTGAAAAGAAGAAATTTGAGCTGAGTGATGAATATCTTGAGAAAATGGCACCTTATCCTGGAAGGTTCAAGCCAGAACTTAAAAAGCAACAGTATGGCAGATTTCTTGATATCTTCAAGAATTTGCATATCAACATTCCCTTTGCTGAAGCTCTGGCTAGTATGCCTAATTATGCTAAATTTATGAAGGATCTTTTGTCAAGGAAGCACAAGTTGCAAGAGTGCCAAACTGTAGCACTTACTGAGGAGTGCAGTGCTATTATTATAAAGAAATTTTCTCCTAAGCTTCGTGATCCAGGAAGTTTCAACATTCGTATTGAAATTGGTAACACTAAAATTGGCAGGGCATTATGCGATCTTGAAGCTAGCATTAATTTGATGTCTCTTTCTGTTTGTAAGTCCTTGGGGATCACTGAGTTGAAGCCCACTTTGGTATCTCTTCAACTTGCTGATAGATCTTTAAGGAAGCCCAGTGGTATAATTGAAGATGTTCTTGTGAAAGTGGATAAGTTCATCTTTCCTGCTGATTTTGTGGTGCTTGATATGGAGGTGGAAAATGAAATGCCTCTTATCTTGGGTAGACCTTTCTTAGCCACAGCTCGTGCAATGATTGATGTAGAGCAAGGAAAGCATGTGTTGAGAATAAATGAAGAAACAATTACTGTCAATGTTTTTGATTGTATGAAAAGGCCATTTGAAAATGGTGATTGTTTCAGACTTGATGTCTTACAGGAGGTGGTTCATGAAGAGAAAACTCTTATTCAAGAGCTTGAAGAGGACTTGAAAAATCGTGATCATGTTCATTTTGAAAATGAGATTGCTGATGTCTTTGAGGTTCTTGAAAAGAAAGATTCTGATAAAGAGGTTGGTGCTCCAAGAGTTGAATTGAAAGAGTTACCTGATACTTTAAAGTATATTTTCTTGGGCGATGAGGAGACTTACCCTGTAATTATCAATAAGGGGTTATCTTCCGATGATGAAAGAAAACTAAAAGAGGTTCTCTTAGAGCACAAGACTGCTTTGGGGTGGTCCATTTCTGATCTCAAAGGTATAAGTCCTTCTTTTTGAACCTATAAGATTCTCATGGAGAATGACATTAAACCTGTGAGGCAACCTCAAAGAAGGCTCAATCCTATGATGAAAGAGGTAGTAAGAAAAAAAGTGGTGAAACTCCTTGATGCAAGTATGATTTACCCAATTTCTGATGTTGCTTGGGTAAGCCTTGTACAAAGTGTTCCAAAGAAGGTTGGTGTGACTGTAGTTAAAAATGACAAGAATAAGCTTATTCCTACCAGAACTATAACTGGTTGGAGAATGTGTGTTGACTACAGGAGGCTGGATGAGGTTACAAGGAATGATCACTTCCCTCTTCCTTTTGTTGATCATGGATGATAGTGACGACTCGGACGAGTGATATCTCCTTACTGTCGGAGATTTATTGCATGTATATTTTTTAGTTTACTTTTGTCTTTTGCTATTTTTAGTGGTGACCTTTAGGTTGATGTTAAGGTCACTTAGACTATATTTTGGGTTGTATATGTCCTCATACTTTGATATTGTGCTGCTCTTACTATTATCCATCCTATGCTGTTTGTTCCATTGTGCAGTTGTGATAAGTCTTGGGTTTAGTTATTGCTGGGGACAACAATTTTCTAAATCTGGGAATGAGGAAGCATGGTCATGCAGGATAGTTGCAGGAGTGGAAATGCACTTTATATCAAGAGAGATATTTTAACCCGTTTTTTATTTTTCTTAGTATTTTGATTGGTTTTGCTCATATAAAAAAAAAGTTGAGAAATTCTTGAAAAATATTTTTTGAGCAAGTCCCATGTTTAGATATGCTTTCCCTAGTTAATTTGACTGATTTCATCATAGAAAGCATGTATTGTACGAACTTCTAGCATGATATTGCATAGGCATGAGTAGAATTCATGATTGCTCGTTTGTCTGAATTTTATGCTTGAATGATTAATGATGCCTGAGGTTTCTTTTGAGAGTCTAGCTTGATACCATAGCTGGTGAGGTCTTGTGCTTAAACACTTATTTTTATTCTTGAGAGACCTCATTGTGATAGCACTCTAGAACTTGCTCTGTTTCTCTGTGATACATGCATTGATTGAAATGATTAAGGCGATTTTATTCTTGTTAGCCATGGCCAAATTGCCCACCTGTTTGATTTTTCCATTGTCAACCCCTTTGAGCCTGAGCCTGAGCCAATTTGTTCATGATTTATGCTGATTGTTTAGCCATATTCCTATTTTCTTACCTTTGTTGAGATTGAAATGCTTGACAAGAAAAGAAATTCAATCGAGGTAAGCTCCAGAGGTAAGCTCCACTGAAGTTAAGTAATCTCTCTATCTAAAAAAAAAAAAACAAAAACAAAATATATATATCTCAAGATAGAGAGAAAATGTATATAGCAATGTGAAAAAGGTGAAAAATAAAAGGGATGGATTCCTGATCTTAAAGAATAGTGGAGCTTAAATTTGTTTGAGATTTGATTATTTTTCAAGTGTATATCAGTATTTCAATTTCAACTCACAATTTTAGCTACTTCCCATAAATTTCTACCCCTAAGCCAGGCCAAGTTATATCCATGTGAAGTCCTTTTGATCAATTGTGCATGTGCTAATGTTCCTCATCTTCAGGAACTTGAGAATATGATCAAGCTTATAGTAGTGTTATTGCTGTGGTGGATTAAGTGATTGTTATTCCCCCAAACACTTGAGTGTTGAGTGTTATATGTTTATTTTGGAGAGCGGTGTTCAAGTTAGATTCTGACATTTTCATGAGAATAGAAGACATTGTTAGGAGCTCTTTGCATTGTTTCAGTCATGCTTAGCATAGTGATCTATCGATTATCTGTGTGATGTTGTGCTAGATGGTTGTTTTTGGTTCTTCTATGTTTGAATCTTGTCTGTTGCTAGGGACAACAACATTTAAATCTGGGAATGATTTGATGTGCCTCTGGCAAATGTAGTTTTCCAAGCTAAAAATGAAAAAGGATTAAGTCATAAAAGAGCAGTTTATATACATATTTGCTTATTATATTGACTTTTCCATTTCAATGATATTTCTCACCTATTTGTCATGTTTATATAGGGAGAAAGAAGGAGAAAACAAAAATTTTAAAGACGGTTGGCGCGAATCTGCACGAGAATTGGTCCTGAGCTGCATCAGATTTTTCTGGACCATTCTCCAGAGAAATGGCGCGACTTGGCGCCATAGTGGCGCCAGATGGGTTGTTGGGCCATCTTCCAGGGATGTGGCGCGGTTCTACGCCACAGTGGCGCGATCCCACACCAGTTTGCGAGGAAAACATCGTGTTCTGAAAGGGGCAAATTTGGAAGAAACGAATGAGGGATATAAAAAGGAAGCTGCGAGGTTTTATAAAAAAACTTTTCGACGACAGAGAAAAACCAAGGATTTTAGAAGGAGGAGAGGAACGGAGGATTGTTATTCGTCTTCTTTTTGTAATTACATTCTTTCATCTTTATCTTCATTAATTTTATGTCAGCCATGGTTATGGTTGGCTAGTACTCTTTATTGTAGTTAGGGTCACAAACCCTATGTGAACCCTTGTTACAACAGATTGGTTTATAATTGCTCTTTTATATATTTATATTATCTCTACTCTGTGCGTAATTTCTATCTTCTTTGTTAGAATTGATCAATCTAATAGTTGATGATAGTTTGAGGGTAAGAATCCTAGATAGGAATATTGGGGTTTTTGATCTTGAAAGAGAGTAGGATAACAATTTGTATGCGTGCTAGGAATAGACGTATATAACATTGCATATGTTTAATTTATCGTGCTCATTGCTTAATTTCATGAGAAACATCGCAAGGAATTGGGGTTTCAATTGGGGTTAAAGGGTTAACCTTGCAAGGGATTGAAGGTTAACTATTTAATAATTTTTAGATGATAAATTATCTGAGTATTTATTTAAATGAGTATTTTAAATCAATCCAGAGTAAATGGTGGGATCATATGGTGAGTGCACTCTAGCTACAATGCCTTCTCATATTTTATAAAATCAATCTCTGTTTTATTTTTCACAACAAAAACTCCAAAAATACGTTTTTATCTTAGTTCTTATTATTACTCAAATCCACAATATTTTGTCACATTTATTTGAACTCTTCCCGTCTTAAAAGGAACGATTATTTGATATTTGATCACAATGCCTGTGGAGACGATACTTTTCTTATCACTGTATTACTTGTGCGATTGGTATACTTGCCGGGTAGCATCACCTGTGTTTCTTTAAGTATTTTTCTTTTCATCATTTTCTTGTTTCCCATGTGCGAGCGTTTGTGTGTTTAGCACACTGAGTGGCTTCTGATCCCCTTCGTTCCCTTCCTTCCTTTGGGGTAGTTAAAACTTCTATTGTTTGCTTAGATGGAGTAAGATGGTTTCATGGTTAGGGAACTAGGATTTTATAACATATATATATGGAATGTTTGACATAAGCAACTTTTGGCCGAAGTATGCTGACCAAAAAGTGGCAAGAGAAGCCACTTTGATTAATAGATTATCCCCAAGGCCGCGATATTGGTTCTTTGGGATTGATCGCTCGAAGAGGAGAAACAACTTCTTTTTCTTTGGGTTACCACGACGAAGGGACTAGGAGACTATCTATTTCTTTTATATGTGGGGAAGGACACGCCTCTACGTTGGTCCAGGGCACAACTAAACGTGACCTCGGGCCAGGAGAGGTTAAATCTTCAGGCTGAAACTCAGCCTCGTCATCGACTCGCGCTGCCATGGTGGCCCACAGGGGGTCAGCTGCTCCTTTGGCAGTGAAGAGAGAGAGAGTGCAGAAGTTGGGAACCCTCATTTAGGTGACCTAACACCAGTTGTTATGTCATCCTCTTTAGAAATTTCAGTTCTAGGCTCCCGTCTAATTGGGGATGGCCCATCTAATTGAGATCACAGAGGAGTCTTCTAGCTCGTCTGATTCTAACTTTAATTCATTAGAGCTTAGCCTGGATCCAAAGGGCTCGGGCACATCTAGTAATTGTGCTGACTCCGAGTTTTCTTCTTCTAGGTTGTTGATGGTGGAACCATTAGCCGAACTTCAGGATGAGTACTCATGACAGCTTTGGAAATTGCTGAGCTTTCTATAGGTAATACTGCTGGGGTGGATCTTATCCCTGCGACTGACGACGAGCGGGTGTGTGTGGGACCAAATGAGGACTAGCCCCACTTTTTATTCTTCTACCAAGATTTATTAACCAAGGTGGGAATTCAATTTCCTTTTTTCGAGTTCTAGATTGTTGTGTTGAAGCACCTCTGCATCTCTCCAACTCAGCTCCACCCCAATTCTTGGGCATTTGTTCGAGGTTTCGAGCTGATGTGTTCTTATCTCGACATTCCATGCATTGTGGCCTTCTTTTTTTACTTGTTCAAGGTGTATACGTCTCGAACGTGGTCTAAGGTTAAGGAGATGAAGATTTGGGGTACCATCCGTGGTGTGGCCTTTCTTAAGATCTTCCGCGTGTTTACGCAATCCTTCAAAAAGTTTAAAGATCAATTTTTCAAAGTAGCAATTCATCCGAACTTCCAACCCTAGTTTGTGGCTAGGGTGAATGAAGATGGGAGGTCATTAACTAGGTTTCCCCTTTATTGGTCCCAAAGATATTAACTCAGGGAGCCCAAATATTATTGAACCTTTGAATCATCGCTCACCAATACAGAGTGAATAGATTTCAACTCGTTGATGAAATATGTAGAAGATCATACTATTTTTGACTTGAGCCGGATTGTGAACAAATTTAGAACTGATTTGGATGCTGGGTTTGGTATGTAGCCTCGACATAAACTGTGCTTATGGGATTTCCTAATTTTCGTGTTTCATGATTTTATTTCTTTTGTAACATATATGACCGACCTTGCAAACTTAAAGTTCATCTCGAAGGACTCCGACAATGGGAAGTCGAAAACGACTGACCCGCCTGAGGAGAAGCAAAAGAAGTAGAGGCTTTTTGTTCAAGGGAACGACTTGTCTGTCAAGGTCGTAATTGCTCTACCTATTCCCCTACCTCCGCTTTCTAATCAGAAGTTTGGGGATGATGTATTCCTTGAACCCAGAGAACTTTGAAAGAAAGGACTTTCAACCAGGCTTCGTGCCATGGTGAGTTGACCTCCCCATCTTATAGAGAGCTCCCCACTCAAAACTAATGTGCTGGCCGTTCGGGACTGAATGAAAGAAGAGGCCTTGAAATCAGCTCTTTGATCCAGACATTTCGTAAGCTTCTCCTGAGCTATGAGTTATCCAATTCTTCAGGCTCTGGCCTTTCCCTCAAAGTAAACGAGCTTTCTATAACTCTTAGCTCCCTTGACAAAGAAAAAACTAAATTGGAGGCAAAAATTAAGGACCTCATCGGAAAACTCGCCAAAGCCGAGGATGACTTGAAGTCTTCCATTGCCTCATATGAGGCCGCTTTGAAGGAATATGATAATCAACTTAAGTAACTTCAGGTTGATTTTGAAGAAGCTAAGGCTTATGCTGAGAAGGTGACTGATGATTGTTTCACTAACAGTATTGATCAAGCCTATGTTCTTAATCCAGGCCTAATTAAAGAAAGGATGGGCATTAGTTATTACATGAAGAATGACTCATGGTTCCTGGAACTCCTGAAGCGGAGGAGACCTCTTCAGAAGTCGAGGTTGTTACTCTTGGAGAGGATATATCTACTCATATTCCCTTTATACCTAAAACCATCCTAGGGTTGTCAATAGAGAATAGGGCATAAAGTACTCAGGGTTTTAACCATAGAGTTGTTGGATATAGGTTCGGTTGCTAGAGGGAGAGAGGAAAGACACTCAGCCAGACAATGGGGAAAGGTAGAGAGTGAAATGGGTCAGGTGGAGATAGAGTTGTTCGGTGGAAAAGTTTGCAGCGAGACAGGCGAGGTGGCTGGAAATGGGTGTTTTTAGGAAAAAAGGTCTCGAGTATGATGGTTTCAATATGTTTTGTTGGGTTAGATGGTGGGTTTATGACGAGCATGGTTCAAGATGAGTGAGATTCAACCAGCAACGAGGAAGCTCACAATGGTTTAATGGTTAGGTCTGTGATTCAGTTATGAAAGGTTGAAGGTAATGAATATGGGTTTCCCTTCTTTTTCAGGTGTAGAGAGTCTAACCTTGTAGGGAGTGGTCATGTCATAGAGAATAGCCTAGTAAAAAATTATAGGGTACCAACGCAAATGCATTTAATGATTGCAATGCATCGTCTAAAACAACTCTGCTATGGTAGATACAATAATTTGATCAACAATATTTCTTTTTTGTGCCAATAGGGAGACACTAATAGTATGCAGAATGGATTGAAGCATAGAGAGAAGAAAAGAAGAGAGAAGAAACATTCTAACCGTTGTCAGATTCAAAAGAAAGCAATTGAGGACATCGTGTATAGCAGCTGGACTTATATTGGGTCAAAAAAATAAGTGGGCCATTGCTAAAGAATACTACATAATCCTCTCTATTAGTAACAATCTAGATAGGCCCAAATATTGTGATTCTTTTTTTTTGTTGTTTTTTTACTGCAAATATTTTATATTATTGGGCTGAGAGATTTTATGTACAAACCATTCACAATGAATCATGGTAGAATAAATCTTCCATAAAAAATGAACCCAACTAATATGAAGTACATGTGTTTTCTCAATGCGGCCCAACTAACACTTTCAAGTAATCAACCTTATTCGAAATTGAACATGCAGATTCCAACTAACACATTTTAAACATTTCTGGTTGGGCCTCAAACTTAATCACTTTGGGTGTACCTATCTTAACTTCCTTACTAAAAATATACAGACTAATTTAGTTTGGCATAATGTAAGTTCGGATTACTCTTATGTGCCTCACTTAAACTTTCACCAGATCAATTGCTGATTAAGTCCACAAATATAAAGTAGTCTCCCATTCTAACATTTATTCCCATATTCCCCTCTAATATCAAATGTTGACAAATATCAGACTATCACTCAGAGTAGAAAAAAAAAAGCATACCTAGTATTGCTCCACCACTATGCTGCCCCAAACTTAAGAGGTTTGTCCATATTCCCATTATCACCAAGCACTCCAAAATTGCTTATTTAGACTTGTTAAACCAATCCACTTTAATATTGCTCAGTCAACACTCTTATCTTATCAAAATTCCATATTCCTCTTCCTTTTTTCATGGGAAACAATATGACTTGGTCTTTAACAAAACAAAAGATAGAGACCTATATAGTGCCTATAAAAGAAAAATCTACTATTAACAAATGAGAATTACATAGAAAATTCAAACCTCACGTATCAGCAATTTCACTAACTAAATAACTTAAACTCTATATGCAACAAGTGCACTAACTAACTAGCTAAAATCCTAATTATTGTTTCATCCAGTATCTAATAAAGAAATGAAAGTCTTCTCTTTATCCACATGCCTGCTCCAGTAATGCTTTAACCATCTAATCTTGCTTGGAAATAATTTGATTCTTATCTTGAAATTTAGAACAATCTACCATGTATCCAATCATTTGAACAATTTCTTTTATGAGTGGGCTATGTCTTCTGTGTTGATATAAGGAGCCGCAATTTAGATTCTTCTTATGCAATCCTAATGAGTCAAATTGCTTTACCCCAAAAACTTAGCTGGTTTAGACTCTATATGTTCGAAGTTGCCTTTTTCTAAGTTGGTATTTTCACTATTTAAAAACACACGGTCAACAACTAATTGGTCAAAGACAGATATAGGTGAACAATTATCGATGTCTTTATTTATAAAATTCATAGCATTCAAGACCTTAAATGTCATCTTTTCCTCATAGACCCTCATAGTCAATTATCCCATTTTAACATCAATTATAGCATCATCGGTAGCTAAGAATGACCTATCCAATATAATAGACACATCCTTATCAGCTTCAAAATCAAATATTATGAAATCTGCTAGAAAAATAAAGCTATAAACTTTCATTAATATGTTCTCTATTTTTCCATCAGGGTCAATATTCCTATCTCCTATTACACGTGAAATTGTAAAAGAACCTGGATTTTCTAGCTTAAGAGGCAAATTGTTGTAGAGATAGTGCTCCTATAGCTATTTTTGGAGTCTTTGAGGAAAAAAGAGCTATCTTACCCTTGATATTGGTTGAGGAGGTTCACTATTCTGCATGTTGGTGTTTGGTTTTAGCACTTGCTTTTTCAGTTCAGCAGAATTCTCTTTCTCCTTGTCTTTTTCTTGAGGTATAGTATAGTTGGTCAATGGTTGAGCTGAAAGGGTGTCTTCCTCTTGCTTACATTCTTTCTCCTTTAACCTCCTCAAGGTAGATGAGCTTATAACAGGCTTTGGCTGATCCATCTCTCTGTCACTCCTCAATTGGGGGTCTTACTAGCTTCATTTCCCTCCCTTCTTGGTATTTCAATATCACTTGGAAGTGCTCCCAAGGGTTTATTGCTAATAGCTAAAACTAGTTGCCCTATTTGAGTCTCTATGTTTTTCAGCATTGCTCTATGGCTTGGGAAGAGGCTGCATGGTTGTGTAGCATTTGATCAGTCTTTACCGTATAGTCTTTCATCCATTGCTCAATGGGCGGATGAACTTCAACAATGCCTAGTTCTTGCTGTTCAGCAAAAGGAGGTTGCATAAAGCCATATGGGAAAGGCACATCTGGCTCAAATGACTGCTATCATCCTTGAAAAGGCTGCTAGTGTTGGTAATTTTGGCTTTGACTTTGAGCAAAATTACCTCCTTGGTTATGCCATATATGTTAATCAAATTGGTTGTGGTTGTTGTAATTTTGGTTGGAGCCTCCCACATGAAGGACATATGTTGGGTTATTAGGGCATTCTTCCAAAGTATGAGGTCCATAGCACAAGGAGCAGACTAGTGTTGTAGCATAAACTGGTGTAGGTGCTAGCTGCCTTTCTTTCACCACCACCTTGGCAAGATTTTCGATTGTTTCAATTAAGGCAGCAAGTCGAGCTGCCAATGAAGTTGTCTCATTGACCTTATGGATAAAACTTGCATCATAAATTCCATTCTCCCATGCCATGCCATTGTGTTTCCCTTTTGGAGTGTTTATTAATCAAACTTTTTCTTTTCTTCAACTTTCGCATAACTCTATTAATGTCACTGCTATTGTCTCAAATTTCAAAGTTCTTAAGTGCAAAATTTATAAAGAAAATTTGAGTTCAACAGAAATTAAAAAAAATGAAAAAGAAAGAGAACAAATTCAAGAACTAAAAGGTAGAATTTCAAAATAAGAAACTAAATCAAACACCATTCCTCGACGACGACACCATTTTGTTAGGATCAAATTTTTGTATATACAAAAAATTAAAATTGTGCCAAGGCCTAGTGCTAACAAACACTATTGCAGTATAGGAATCAAAAGATTAGAATCGTTCCTCAAAGAACAATGGTTTTAATTTCTTCTATCACTTCTATCCGAATTTCTTGAATTGAAAGGAAATCAAATTTTTATACTGCAAAATTAAATTAAATAAAATTGCAATCAGATTTTACTTAACAACATTATCTATAACTTGCGTTCAACAATTAACAACAGTAATAAGGCACTGGAATTTTAAAATCAGGAGTTTCCTCTGTTTAATTCGCATCCCTACACTTACATATGTGCTATAGCACTTTTCTTGCAGAAATCAACATCTGTAGCATTTTTCTTAATTTTCCCAAATTAAGATTTTCAAACTTAATTAACCCTATCCTTAAGTGTTAAAACCAGATTTGAAATTAGCAAATCCCTGCCTTTGACTTTTTGTATATAGATGTAGGTAAGCTTGGTAAGAGTAAAATCTGTGATACAATCACAAACCAATGAAGTAGGAAACAGAGAGGAAAATCTCTTGTAAGAACAAAGACCAGGTAGTACTACTATTATCTTACTATTAATTATGGACATTAAATATGGTTTTTAATTCGCTTGAAAGTATGTTATTAATCTTTAGAGATAAAAGATTAAAACTTTATAACTAATCAAACCGCGTTTTTGGGCTCTGCCTTTGACATTTTGCTTCAAAGTTCAAAGTCATTTTCATTCATGGTTACTAATAAAGTCACACATCTCAAGTTTAGAGTCACCTTCTATCCTTTTCATTCTTTCTGCCTCGTCTCACCTTTTTTTCCTCCAAAAATAATTCCCCATCTGCTAAACAAACATCTTGGCCTCCAAAGTTCACATTTTTTTAAATTGCGAGTTACTTTGGTTTTTCCTCATACCTTAATTTTTTATTTATGATTTTGCACTCTACTCTTTCTGAGTTTGTGTCCAGATTTTGTCCCTAAAATTCTGTAAGGTGCTTGATTTAGGATATTCTTTGGCTCCAAGAAAGAAGATATCATAACTAAACTATGGCTTTTAAGGTTTCTCTCATTCTGGTTCTCTTTGAGATATGCTCCTGTGCTGTGATTCCTGTGAATCTGTTTCTGGGAATCACAATAGTCCCTTCCCAAATAACTTGCCTATATGCGAGACATGTTAAAACGAGTATGGGGTAGGGTGGGTCAACGCGCATCTCACTTTTTAAAATATATATATATGGAGATTAATTTTCTTATTTTAAATAAAAATATTTTTTCATGATACATATACAATATATTATTAGGGTCTACAAAAAGTGAGAAAGCAAAAAAATTAAGATGAGACCGACCTTTTAATTGTGAGTGTAATATGAGAAAATTTTCTCATGTAAAATAAAAAAATTATTTCTCGATATATATGTGGGAAATGATCTGTTTATAATTTTTTTTATAAATTTTTGTAATTTTCACTATGTACTCGCGGAAGTACATAGAATAACCTAGTGTACTTCCGGGAGTACATAATATAGTTTGTAAATAAAAAATTTATAAATATAATCATCTAATATATATATATATATATATATATATATATATATATATATATATATATATATATATAAATATAAAAAATGAAATTATTAATTAATCTTAAGATATAATTTGTATTGTTATGTTAAATGAAATTATTGGCTTAAATTATTTTTTTGTCTTTCTTTTTTAAAACTTGAGAAATTTTAGATGGTAGAGATTAGAAATAAAAAATTTGTATTTACTTTTTTAATATTTTATTTTTTAGGCGGATTAACCCACTGTCTTTAAATAAAGTGGGTTGATATTTTCAACCCACTTACCAATAGCGAGTCAACCCGTCCCATCTATTTTTGACAGGTTGAAGACAGGGTTGGACGGACGGATCCATTTTGCCTACTCTAAGCTATTTTATTTAATTAGATAATACAATATAATATAATATGATATTATAATAATTATTACTACTGCTTTCCATTACACGGACACACAAATTTTTTTGAAATTTACGTGTTGGACACATGTCCGACACGGACACGCTCCGACACGTGGTCAACATTTGGGGACACGCAGTTAACTCTCCGACACGTTCCGACACGCGGTCAATATTTAGGGACACGCTCAGACACGTTTTTTTATTTTTTTATTTATTTTTTATTTTTTATTTTTTTAAATCTTAATTTTATTTTGTTAACTAAGTATAAAAGAAATAATTTATAAATTAATTTTTTTCTGTTATAAAATTTGATATTAAAAATTAACAAACTACGAAAAATTATTTATATTTATATTTATGTTATGAAATTTAAATATTTAATTGGTTATATGACTTATTATGAGTTCTTATATGTATTAAATATAAATCATATTATATATATTAAAAAATTTATTTAATATCAAAATGTGTCCCAACGTGTGCAAATATGACATTTTTTAAAATTAACGTGTCGGCGTGTCGTATCGTACCGTATTCCGTGTCCGTGCATCATTACTTGTTGCTCATTTAAATGTTTAGACCGGGTAAGGCCTTAACCTATTTAAAGGGTTTGTTGTAGAATAGCTCTTTAAATAATTTTTTTTAATCCTAACAGGCATGCCAAACCTTTAAAAACGGCCATGTTAAAAGCCAAGTTCATGTCTATTATTTCAGATACATGCCAAAAACATTAAATGCAAAATTTGACCCTGCTTTTATCCCCAAAAAGAGCATAATGAAAGAAGCTATTTATGGTATGTATTAAGATCCGTTTTTTCTGCACTTAAATAATTTTTTTGGTAGTAGACACAAAAAAAGTAGGATCCATTCGTTTAAAGAAAAAAAAATCAGGATCCATCAACATATCTTGATTTTTTATGTGTAGACAGAAGTTTTTTTTTTTTTTTTTTAACAGCAACAACAAAACTATAATAAAAATATGTTAAAAAGACATGGAATTGTACTTTTTTTAAGGGTGAATGAAATAAATATTAAAAAAATTAGCAAAACAACTAACCAAATGACAAATAACAAATAATTAAGCCAAAGTCACAAATCCACTATGCCCATTAGCACCAAAAGGATATAATAGAAAAGAAACACAAAAGTGTTATATCGGTATTTGTCCATATACGTATAAGAATTCAATATTATAGGCACCACAAAGTCAATTTAGTTGTCCAACTTGATAGCTATTCAAATGCTACGACATAAAAACAATAGAGGCCGCAAGCAGAGAAAGAAAAATTAATCAGATAGATTTGGAATAATCTCTTTATTTTCAATAAGGAGCTTTTTACCAATCTTGAAAGAAGCATAGGCATCGATGCATGCATATTCAACTTGTTCTTTGGTTAACTCCTTTAGTTGCCATTCGCTGGTACAAACATCCTTGGATTTCTTCATATCAAGACCCACCAGCTCCTTTGCCAAGTATTTCAATCCTCTAGAAGAAAATCGGCCAGGCCATTGTGTTACTGCCAAGGTAGATACATCAATACCATTTTTGCACTCCAACCCATATTCATTCTTCAGCTTTTTAATATCGTTCATAACCCCAACCCCAACAAATTTGAAGTCATAGTCCATCAAAAAGCTCCTGAGAGACTCTGGAATATCATCATCCATATGCGACAGCTGAAAGATTAGGCACTTGTCCTCAACACAAAGTTGCAGTATTGCAGTTTTCATCTTATTGCTACGCATCCATTCAGTATCCATCCCAATTACCAATTGGTTTCCAGCATGTGTTGATAAAATTAGTTGAATCCACTCATCTGTTATTTTGGCTTTGCCGGTAACTGTTGTTTCAATTTTTATCCCATCGAAGAGCACCAAATACTTAGAAGTTGGTGAGTCGAACATAACGGTAGAGTTGGTATCATTTGCAGCCATGGCCATATATACAAGTTCTATGTTCTTTGAATCAGCTTCACCATCAAATTTGATTGTCAATAATCCATCTTCAGAATTATAGAAGAACTCCTCCTCCTTCTTGTCCACCATACAATGTTTCGGTCTAACGTTAGAATAGGCTCCAAAACGGCCACATCCTCTGCATCTGATTTTGATTATGCACTGTGCAGCATCCATGGTGCAGTCCATGGCTTCTACTGCTTCTCCTGAATTGTACATGTCAAGCAATCCTATTGGTGCAATTTGGAAGTCATGACCAAACACCTGTTCAGACATACATTAACATTTTTGCATGTTAGGCTTGTTAAAGATGACTTTTCATAAAATGAAGATTGCAAAGTTTGGATACTGACCCTGATTGGAGATACTGTATATATTTCACATTGGAGAGTCTCCAGGGACACTTCAAGTTTTCCTCTTCTTGGTAGCTTGGAAAGCAAGCCTGCAGTATTGAACGGTGGGAAGTGTGTTGGTAATTCTAGAGAAATGGTTTTGTTAGGTTCTAAAAGGCTTGCACAGAATATATGTGATGAAGTTGAAGTTTGAACCTGCATTGAAGGCATACACTACACATTCTTCATTCCAATTTTCACCTGCAATCTCTTGAAGAAATTCTACATCTAGGGAACTAACTTTCCCTGAAATGGTTATGCGCCTAGGTTCGGCTTCCAATGATTTAAGTCCTTGGAAATTAAAGACACCTACGACCCCAGTCAGCATATTTAAGTTCCAAATTTTCAGCAGACTGCATAGATTCAATAATAACATGACTGTTTAGTGAAGAATGAAAACTATTCTGGCCATTTTTAGAGACAGATAGCAACATTTTAACTTACCTTTTACCATCCATTAGGTGATTTTCAAATAAACAATCTCGAGTAGGAAGGTCAGCATATCTTGCTCTCAACACTGATCCATCAGGCAGTGCTAGCTTCTTGAGGATCTTATCACTGTAATGTATCAAATTTGATAAATGTGTTGTTTTGTTTTTCAAAGGGAAGCCAATGAGACCAAGAATTCTACGAAAGATATGAGTACGATGACTAAGAAATGGAAGAAAAAATATGGTCTAAATTGAAAAGAGACTTACTGGGTTCCTTCAAATATTGGTGCACTTTCTTTGAGAAATTCATTGAGTGTCTCTTGCCATTCACCATCAATTATGATAGACTTTGGTGAAAAACCTCTATTTAATAGACTGTTTAATAAAAGCCAAAATCGTTAATGAATTTTTTTTTTCTTTCAAAATTTGCAGGCTAAAACGTAGGTGAAGTTATCTGACAAGGTAGTATGTACCTTTGAAGGCCCTCTCTTGTTCCTTGTGGACTCACTTCAGTGTAAATGGCATCCCAAGTGCACCATCCAAACCAATTAAGATGCAATGAGATCTTCTTGTTTTCAACATGACAGAAAGTTCCTTTGTGTTCCTCCAATATCCTATGTTATTAAAAATAAAAAGAGAATGTAAAATGCCCTGACTTCTAAAATGGAAGCAGGTAAAGAACAAAGGACATTCTTGAAAAAAAAATAACTTGATAGAATCCCAGATTAACTCAAATGGATTGTCCCCTGAATTAACAATTACTGCTTCTATTGATTGGGAAGTTTGGACGTCTGCATCTCCTGGGAGCATTTAAAAGTTATTACTATTAAACAGTTGGGCTGAGGGTGATAACGTATAATCTTTTTTTTCTTTCTTTTACACATAAAGTAAAACAAAAAAGAGAAAGAAGTGTGAACTAACCACTTTCAATGCAGAATTGGAGCTCATTTGATGAAGTTCCCTGCAAAGTTGAGCGAAACTGTCCATCCAAAACAGGCAAGAAGAGAATGTAGAAAGTGTTCTCTGTCGTTGGGTCCTCAGAATACATTTCATTCCGAAGGGAAGACTCTTCTCTTGCTTCCAGGAGCAGCAATTGAGTTTCCACTGGAATATCACTTGCAGATTTTCCTACCCGTGGTATCATCCACCATGTTTTGACTCTTAACAGAGACAACAACCTATATCCTCTGCGTTTTTTTTTTTTTTAATAAAATAAGTTTATGTGAACGGCTCTCATTGAATTCGATGCAGCCGTTTTATGTTGCTTGTTGATCAAGCAAAAGAAAATAAATAAATTGAATAGAAATTAGGTGTGAAAAACTATTATTAAAATTTATGAATATTTATGAACAAACAGACCCACAAAATTTTCAGAAGATAATGTGACCAACATATATATTCATATACGTTTTATAGAGTAAATATACTTTTGGTGCTTAATAAAAAAATACGGTACACGCTTTAGTTCTTTACAAAAATAAATTAGTCAGTTAGTCCCTGACAAATTCAAAACGGACCCATTTAGTTGAAATCATGGTCCTTCACAAATTCAAAAAATTATTAGTCCTTCAAAAAGACTAAAATGGGTCCACTTTAAATTTGTCAGGGACTAATTGACTAATTTATTTTTGTAAGGAACTAAAGTGGAGATCGTGTTTTTTGTAAGGGACCAAAAAATGTTTACTATTTTATATATGTATTTGGAATGAACTAGAGAAAGCAAAGAAATAGTATTGGTAATGAGATTGGTGATGATCTATGGAGAAGAAAGAGAATAGAGACTCACCGGAGAATGCCAAGAGTAAATACATTACGGGAGCTTGGAATGGTGAAAGTTGCACCCAAGAAAGCAGACCATGTACCAACTGGAGAAACCAAAATGTTTCCGGGGACATGGGTCAATACCACCTTGCCCCTCACCATAAGGCAGCCATCCTCCACCGTTGGCACCACCGTGATTGTCATCGTCGAAGCCACAGGCTGAATGAAGTCGAATTGACAAAGCAGATGTAACAATCCTGATGGATTATCAATCCTAATTTATTTTATATTTAAAATTAGTTATGTTGTCATATCTTATCAGTAATCTTTAATTCAAATTAGGATTTGAATTGCAATTGAGATAATCAAATTGTCCTTTGCCACTTATATTTTGATTTCCAAATATAAAAATATTCGCTGCGTCTTTTCTTTTGCAGAAAGAAATATTAAGAATATTTAAGCTTCTTTTTTAATTGGATGGCAAAACTGGAATGATTATTTTATGCTTGTCTCTATCAAACTACCAACATTCGTTTAAATTCGGGGAGCAAAAAACGTTATAGAGCGCTGAGCGGGTGTAAATTCCTGTATTACGTGTTTAACAATAATAACTCGGGGCATGGGTAATGCGAGATATTTTAGTGCCTCTTTGCATAACCTTTTGATATATATATTTTTTCCTGACTTGCTTATTTTAAAATATTTTTTTAAGTTTAAAAGATTTTTTTTAAGTCAAAGTTATTTTTAATTTGAATATAGTACATCAATATCAATAACATCAACAACAACAATAATATCTTTATCCCAAATTAATTGGGGTTGGTGATAGATGAACCTAAATAAAAGATACGAAAGGGTTAAAAAAGATAAAAAAATAAAAATAAAAATAAATAAATAAATAAAATAATATATATATATATATATATATATATATATATATATATATAGAGAAGGATATTGTGACAACCAAGTTGTGTTACTACCAAGTGACTACCAATCAATCTTACCGATTATATTGATCCAACGGTTATATTTATTTTCATCTTTGTATGGTCATGATTCTCCAAATTTAATACTTTATATTTATTTTCACCTTTGTATGGTTATGATTTCCCATATTTAATGCTTTCACTTTAAATATGGGGAATCATGACCATAAAAAGATGGAAATAAATATAACCGTTGGATTAACATAATCGATCTAACGGTGAGATTGATTGGTAGTCACTTGATAGTAACACAACTTGGTTGTCACAATATCCTTCCCCTATATATATATATATATATATATATATATATATATATATATATATATATATATATATATATATATATATATATATATAAGTGATAAAAGAAGGAAAAAAGAAGAGAGGGGGATGAAGAGAAAAAAGGACTAAAAAGAGATCATCTGGAACAGGAATAACAACGGCTCTAACCCTCCACCATGCATATAGATTTTCTCCATTTCGTTTCAAGGCACACCGTCCGCCAATCTATATCCCAATCCATTAAGTCTTGCTTTACTATCTTCTTCCCCAAGTAAGTTTAGGTCTACTTCTACCTTTGTGTTGAGATCTTGGTAACAAACTTTTGTTCTTACGGGAGTATCCAGGGGTCTTCTCATTACGTACCCAAACCACCTCAGTCTATGTTCTCTCATCTTTTCGGCCACCAGTATTACTCCTACCTTTCGTCGAATATCTTTATTTCTTATCTTATCCATTTTTGTATAACCACACATCCACCTTAACATTCTCATATCTGCTACTCTCATTTTATGCTCATGTTGCCTAGTGTATATGCTGGCCAACATTCAACTCCATATAGCATTGCAGGTCTTACTGTTATTCTATAGAATTTTCCTTTTAACTTAAGGGGGATTTTGCGGTCACGCAAAAACTCAGATGCACTACATCATTTCATCCACTCTGCTCTGATTCTATGATTTCCATCATCATCAATCTCTCCACATTTTTGCAAAATGGATCCCAGGTAGCATCTTTCTTGGGTACCTCTTGGCCAAGTAGGTGCACGAGATCTTGGTCTTCATCTCTTGTCAGAGAAAACTCACACTTCAAATACTCAGTCTTACTCCGACTTAATGTGAATCCTCAACGTGAATATAGTACATCAAAAATATTTTTAACTAAATATTTTATTTGAATGTTAAAATTAAAAAATATAATTTTACGTATAAAAGTATCAAAAAGGAAGTGTCAAAACAAATCATCCAAGAAAATTTAGTTATAACAGATGTCGTGATAA
This sequence comes from Gastrolobium bilobum, assembly GCF_033153095.1. Lineage (NCBI taxonomy): Eukaryota > Viridiplantae > Streptophyta > Magnoliopsida > Fabales > Fabaceae > Gastrolobium > Gastrolobium bilobum. The sequence continues at coordinate 35,862 of NW_026897690.1, read as the reverse complement.
TGGAGTAGGTGGCGGGGTAGGGGTGGTGGAGTTGGGTGGAGGCAAAATGGCAGTAATAATGGTGGTGGTGGTGAAATTGGGTTGAGGCAAAATGATAGTGATAGCGTTGGAGATGGCGGCACCAAGGACGATATGGTGGTAGTAATAGTGGATTGTGGTGGTGGTGATAATAGTGATAGAGGAGGTTGTGATGACAAGGGTGATAGCGGCAAAGATGAGGCTAATTGGGGTTGGGATATTATTGGTGGAGGCAGTGGCATGAACGGAGGTAGATAATGTTGTCAAAATTGAATTTCTATGTAGAAACAGAAAGGGTAGTAAAAACGTAAATCGTAAAAATGACACGAAACGTTTAGTTTTTACTACTTAAGGTCAAAATTTAATGAATAACTTCATATTTAAAAGATATAATTAACATAACTATATAAGAACATAAGTCTAAAGATACAAAAAGAGAAAATTTATGTTATCAAAAAAAAAAAAAAAAGAGAAAATTTAGTTAAAAAAAACATGGTTTTTTTAAAAATAAAATAAAATAATTGAGTTTAAGTAAGAATGCAACAACTTACGTTTCTACTGTTTTTATGTTTTTACAGGGCTTTTTTACCTGTTTTTATTAAAGATCAATGGATCAATTTTTACTTGCGTTTTAACACTTTTTACGCTACGTTTCCACATTTTTAGACTAGATTTTGACAGCAATAATGGCAGGAAGGTGGCGACGGAAAAGGTGAGATTGAGACAAATTTAAATTTTGAAAAAAAAATCTTCATTGTAAAAGTAGGAAATTTTAGCTACAGATTTTTATTTTTGGAATTTGTTTTTTAAAAAAGTAGACAGCCTTTTACAACGAGAAGGAATTTTTTTCTTTTTTAAAAAAAAAAGAATAACTCTTGGAGAATGACGGTAACAAGTATAAGATAACATTGAGGGGAAAAAAAATTTAAAATATTACTGTTTCAATAAATAATTACGAATACATAACTGTTTCAAAATTATCTACGAATTATTGCACTCATTCACATCCAAATTAGATGTGATTATTTACGCCCAAATTAGGCGTGACTCCCAAGGCATTCACGCTTAAATTAGGCGTGACTCGTCTAGCGTTGACATGTGACACAAAAAATTAATAGTTTAACCGTAAAACTTTATAAGGCCATAACTTTTGACTCGGGTATTCGAATGAGATAATTCTTTTTTTGATTCCACATAATTTTTCGAGATCTACGCAATGACATCTCATTTGATAAATTTTATCTCTCACAAACACAATTCAAATTTGCAACAATGATACTATAAAGATGGTACCAAAGTGGATTAACTAATCTATAAATAAGATGACACCAAATTTCCTATTAAATACAAAAAACAATCAACTCCTATAATATTAAATTCAAAATTCAAATAACCTCCAACAAATTTATTTGAATTGGCGATAATATGTAACCAACTCATAAAATTACAACGCAATCAGCTACTATTAAATACAGAACACAATCAACTCCTATTAAATACAAAATGCAATCAACTTATTGAAAGTTATTTGAATTTTGAATTTAATGTTATAGTACCATTATTGAGCGTGAATGAGTGCAATATATTCGTAATTAGGTTCAAAACGATAACTTATTCGTAATTAATTATTAAAATATATACAAATTTATATAATATTCTACCAAGTGTTTAGAATATTTATTTAATTAACTATAATATTAAATTCAAAATTCAAATAACCTCCAACAAATTTATTTGAATTGGCGACAATATGTAACCAACTCATAAAATTACAACGCAATCAGCTCCTATTAAATACAGAACACAATCAACTCCTATTAAATACAAAATGCAATCAACTTATTGGAGGTTATTTGAATTTTGAATTTAATGTTATAGTACCATTATTGGGCGAGAATGAGTGCAATATATTCGTAATTAGGTTCAAAACGATAACTTATTCGTAATTAATTATTAAAATATATACAAATTTATATAATATTCTACCAAGTGTTTAGAATATTTATTTAATTATTTTCTTTATTAATACAGATTTTTTAAATTGATTTTCGAGTTTAAATCACAAATTAAATATTTATTTTATTTTTCTTATTAATAATAATTTTTTAATTTTTTTTGGTAATCCACTATATAATACAATTATTGCAAATTTGAAATGTGTTTGTGAAATAAAATATATCATATGAGATGTCATTGCGTAGATCTCAAAAAGTTATGTGGAATCAAAAAAAGAATTACCTCATTCGGATATCCGAGTCAAAAGTTATGGCTTTCCAAAGTTTTATGGTTCGTAAGTTGACTTTTTTTGCCACGTGTCAACACCAAATGATTCACGCCTAAATTAGACGTGAATGTCTTGGGAGTCACGCCTAATTTGAGCGTGAATAGTCACGCTTAATTTGAGCGTGAATAGTCACGCTTAATTTGAGCGTGAATGAGTGCAATAAATTCGTAGATAGTTTCGAAACAGTTATATATTCATAATTTTTTATTCAAATAATAATATTTTAATTTTTTTCCTAACACTGGGTGTATTATATGTATCATTATACGGTAATAATATTATTTTTTAGTATTGGAACATTTCTCGCAATTATTGAGTGTGAGACAAATTTTCATTTGAAATAACCAAATTATCCCTTGCCACATGTACTTTATGGCAAGCTCAAAGGATTAAGAATTTACATTGCAAAAACATCAAAGTTCAAGCTAATTATATAATTTTTTTTGTCAGGTTAGCAAATTATCTGCGTTCTTGTGGGCATATAAAAATAATAATTATTTATTTTTTACGGTTGATTACTTTTGACGTTGTTTATACACCGTGGCTTGAGACCAAACCATCCATACACTCGTGGAGTTTAGGTTAACTGATTATATTAAAAAAAATTTAATACTATTAAGCACTGACTTAAAAATATCAATATAATTATCTCATATTTATAAATTCATTTTTAATTTAAATTTAATTACGTACAATTTTTAATAAAAAAAATATAGTGTATATTTTAAATTACAATTTGTAAAAGGGATAGAATCAACTTACACATTGGAGTAAAAATAATAAGTCTTACACCAAATCTTAACCGTTAATTTTCGTGCATAACGGTTAAGATTTATTGATAATTAATAATTAATTAATGAGTGAGATCCAATAAATCTTAACCGTTAGATGCACGAAAATCAATGGTTAAGATTTGATATAAGACTTATTATTCTTACACCAGTGTAGGATGATCTTGCCCTTTCGTAAGGGATAGGATCAACTTACACTGGTGTAAGAATAATAAGTTTTACACCAAATCTTAACCGTTGATTTCCGTACATCTAACGGTTAAGATTTATTGATAATTAATAATTAATTAATGAGTGAGATCCAATAAATCTTAACCGTTAGATACACGGAAATTAATAGTTAAGATTTGGAGTAGGACTTATTATTCTTACATCAGTGTAAGATGATCCTGCCCTTTCGTAAGGGATAGAATCAACTTACACTGGTGTAAGAATAATAAGTCTTACACCAAATCTTAACCGTTAATTTCTGTGCATCTAACGATTAAGATTTATTGATAATTAATAGTTAATTAATGAGTGAGATCCAATAAATCTTAACCGTTAGATACACGAAAATCAATGGTTAAGATTTGGTGTAAGACTTATTATTCTTACATCAGTGCCCTTTCGTAAGGGATAAGATCAACTTACACTGGTGTAAGAATAATAAGTCTTACACAAAATCTTAACTGTTGATTTCTGTGCATCTAACGGTTAAGATTTATTGATAATTAATAATTAATGAGTGAGATCCAATAAATCTTAACCGTTAGATATACGGAAATCAATGGTTAAGATTTGGTGTAAGACTTATTATTCTTACATAAATGTAAGATGATCCTGCCCTTGCGTAAGGGATAGGATCAACTTACACTGGTGTAAGAATAATAAGTCTTACACCAAATCTTAACCGTTGATTTCTGTGCATCTAACGGTTAAGATTTATTGATAATTAATAATTAATTAATGAGTGAGATCCAATAAATCTTGATCGTTAGATGCACGAAAATTAACGGTTAAGATTTGGTGTAAGACTTATTATTCTTACATCAGTGCCCTTTCGTAAGGGATAGGATCAACTTACACTAGTGTGAGAATAATAAGTCTTACACCAAATCTTAACCGTTGATTTTTGTGCATCTAACTGTTAAGATTTATTGATAATTAATAATTAATTAATGAGTGAGATCCAATAAATCTTAACCGTTAGATACACGGAGATCAATGGTTAAGATTTGATGTAAGACTTATTATTCTTACATCATTGCCCTTTCGTAAGGGATAAGATCAACTTACACTGGTGTAAGAATAATAAGTCTTCCACCAAATCTTAACCGTTGATTTCCATGCATCTAACAGTTATGATTTATTGATAATTAATAATTAATTAATGAGTGAGATCCAATTAATCTTAACCATTAGATACACGGAAATCAATGGTTAAGATTTGGAGTAAGACTTATTATTCTTACCTCAGTGTAAGATGATCTGCCCTTTCGTAAGGGATAGGATCAACTTACACTAGTGTAAGAATAATAAGTCTTACACCAAATCTTAATCGTTGATTTCTGTACATCTAACGGTTAAGATATATTGATAATTAATAATTAATTAATGAGTGAGATCCATGCGCCATTTTCCCTTTTAGGTGGGCTTCCAAACTTCTTTTTGGGCTAACAACCATTATTAGGCCCAATACCTTTAATGATATATCATCATGACAATAAGGTGTTAATGTGTGACCCATTAGGCCCAATATAGCCACTGACATAAATGGGCTTGGGCCCAACAAGCTCACAACCCATCTAATGACAACAAAGAGCACTAGCAATGCTTTGTTGCCCCAGAGCTAGTTAGGTTAATGATATAATCATCTTATTATACATATTTGGTTACCATATGTATTTCCTTTCGTCTCGGTTACCTTCCCATTAAACCTAGGGCAAGGAAACGTATCAACCCTTGCGGTTTAGGGTAAGTTTTATTCGAAATAGGGAATCTTCAATTTACTGACTCTAAAGTCAGATCATCTCATGATCTCTTTTACGATGCATAGATTCCCGAGTCCTGTAAATGTCATCCCGATTTCTCCGATTTACAGATAACCTAATCCCTTATAGAGATTTGACGAATTCCTTCAGCTTATCACCCTAGGCCTGTGCTCTTTCAAGACATGCCCAAAAGTATACCTATGAGTCTCCATGTTTCAGGCAGACGAAATATACAATCAAAACATGCCTTCTAGAACACAGTCTATGTGACAACTTATGGTCTAAGGAAAGACATACCTAAATATTAAGAGACTGCTCTAATGATACTTTTGTAAGATTTCCTCATAGAGTCTCTTTGTGGGTCTGTTCATTGTGAGCTATACCCGTATAGGTCAACCCACGACTTTAGCTAAGACATCTCCATATCTGTAGCTCATGAGGTCTTTACCTTGCATCCGAATACAAGTAGATAAGTCGTGCTAGTCTTACCCGAGATCACTGATTCCCATTCTCAGTGTCTCTAGACTAGGAACATCAAATTAGGAATAAACATCCAGTATCCTTGAATTCTCATGATCGTGATCTCATCACAAATACTCAAGAGATACCTATTTTATTCTAAGGGGTTCATCCAACTACTCATATAAAATATTAACTATAATATTGAGACAAAATATGAAACAGGATAAATAGTGTTTTTTATTTATTTGCGACAATATAAAAGGTCTACATATGTCCTAATCTAATCAAAAGATTGTCTTTAGGACATCCATATACTAACATAACGTTTAAAATTTATTGATAATTAATATGTCCTTTGCACAAAGCTTATTGATGACTAAGCAAGGATCCTTTACATCCTAAATCAACACGAACAGGGGTTAACTTACGGATGGTATATCGTATTTCTTCTTCTTCAAAATCAATTTGAATATCTCATCTGAACGCAATATTATGGAAACACGAGGAATCATATAAGGATTCATAGAAACCACCTAAATAAGTTGTTGGGGTTTTGGGGTTTTGAGAGGGGGAGGGGGGACTAAAAAAAAGGATAAAATAAGAATATAATATCTTTGTTCCCCACCATTCCCCCAAAAAATAAATAAATTGTCTTTCTTAAAAAAAAAAGGTCTAGAAAGAGACAACTCAAATTTAATGTAAAAGATAAAAGACATAAAAATGCTTAATCAAAATAGAGTAAATATTATTTTTGGTCCTCAGCAAATTTCACGATACCCACTTTAGTCCATAGCAAATAAAAAGACTCATCGTGGTCCTTAAAAAATTAAAAATGGACCCATTTTAGTCTTTTTGAGGATTAATATAAGTCTTTTTTGAATCTGTGAGAGACCGCTATTTCAACTAAATGAGTCCATTTTGAATTTCTTATTTGCTAGAGATTAAAACGGGCATCATGAAATTTTCTGAGGACCAAAAAAAGTATTTATTCATCAAAATAAAGAAGGATTTGTTGATAATACAAAAAAATAAATAAAGAAGGATTTGTTGAAATCAAAACTATGAAGATTTATGATTTTTGAACGCATATAGCTTTTTATGGTGTGTATCAATTACCATAAATTTATGAAGATTTGTTGAAAGAACAGAGTTTCGTATTTTATTTAATGGTGAATGGAATAAACATTAAAAAATGAGTAAATACCCTAACAAAAAACACGGTCTCCACTTTAGTCCCTTACAAAAATAAATTAGTCAGTTAGTCCCTAACAAAATCAAAGTGGACCCATTTTAGTCCTTTTGAGGGACTAATATGGGTCTTTTCGAATTTATGAGGGACCATGATTTCAACTAAATGGGTCCACTTTGAATTTGTTAGAGACTAACTGACTAATTTATTTTTGTAAGGGACTAAAGTGGGGACCGTGTTTTTTGTTAGGGACCCAAAAAGGTATTTACTCTTAAAAAAAATAGAGCAACCACTCACCAAATGACAAATAATCAATAATTAAACTAAAACCGCAAATTCACGGATACCTGATTTTGGGGGAAAATTGTGTGTACGTGTAGGACACCGACACGTTATTTCGACACGTTCCGACACACGTCTGACATGCGGTCAACTTTTTGGGACACGTTGACTAGTGGGACATGCGAATTTGACCGAATCCGACACGCAGTCAACGATGTGGACATGTTTTGGCATTTTTTTTGTAAAAAAGAAATAAAATTACAATAAAAAAAAATAAAAAATAGTTAATAAAAATTAAAAAGTCTGAACCCTATCCTCTCTCTCGTTCATTCACGGTGGAGGGCTGGAGGCTGCTGGTCCTTCTCATCTTCGTCTCGTCGGTCGTCGTCTACATCTCCGGTCATAATCAGAATCTGGTAAGTCTCTTTCGATTCTCAAATCTCCAGTCATCTTCTTTGTCGCGTCTACATCTCCCCTGGAAGTTGTGTTTAGTTTTATTTATTTATTTTTCCTTTTTTAGTTTTTATTCTTTGTGGATTTGTAACTGTAAGTTGTTCCTATATTACTTGTTTAGCTCTTCAATCATGAAAATGGAGTTCTCTCCTATATCCTTGAAATTGTTTGCAAATGAGAGATATGTTTGGTTGAAGAGAAAATAATTCAATGAAACAAGGTTTCTCGTGGCTGACAATCTGATATCTGTGATCTCTCTTTGAAGGTTCAATTGAGTTTGTTTTGTTTTAATTGACAATCTGATTTGTTTTAAATGAGAGATATGTTTGTTTTGTTTTAATTGACAATTTGATATCTGTGATCTATCTTTGAAGGTTTCAATTAAGTTGGTTCAATCTGAAGGGTAATAACAATCCCATAACTAACTCCTGTTTCTTTTTAATTGAATTGCATTGTTTTGTTTAATGGTAATTTGTTACTTGCAACTGTGGTTTATTGACTATTACAATTGTTTCTAGTGTTTCCAGTCCAGTGTCTGAATGAATTGTGATTCTATTCATCGACTTTTTTTGCAGGTAAAGATACATATTTCATAATTTCCTAGACATATCTTTGTTTGTTTCCTTTTTGATTATTGGTTTACATGCTTTACATATCTCTGTTTGTTTCCTTTTTCATAATTTCCTATACTATATCTTTTCAGTTTTCATAGTTCTTCATTGGTTACAAAATCTAATCTGGATCGGTGACTGTGATATTCTCATATGCATTAGTGATTGATCATGTCAAGTTTCTCTTGCATGAAGAGTATAATGTCCCTAAATGATAAATCTTAATTAGATATTTAATTTAAGGATTTAAATGCCATAATTAGATTCAGTGAGTGATTCCGAGTATTTTGACTGTAATCATGACTATGTTATGAACAGTGCGTTATGTCAGAGAATTCGCAGTCTTGTGAATTAACCGGTAGAGCTTAAATAAGCAAAATGATTTTAGAGACATAATTTGACAATTTTGACGACAAATATGAGTTCAGAACGAAAAATTGTATAGTCTGGCACTTTTCGTGAAAATCTCGTGAATAGTGTTTCTATCGGGTATTTTGTACTGCTGTTTAAGCAACCGGTAGAGTCCAGAAACAAATAATTGATGAAATAAGAATAAGAAAGTCCAATATATGCCAAGCAAGTCAATATAGGCCCAATAAAATGACCAGTTTATAAGTTTTAAGTTCAGAAGTAAACGAAGTACAATTAGTGGTTCACAATGCATTTCGTCAAAAACAGTGCAAAAACCATACTGTGAATTATGAATATTTTTCCTTAGGAAATAAAAATTAATGTAAATGAGTTTAGAAAAATAAAAATATATCCGTAGCTTTAAGTTAAGTTCCGGGTCATTTTGAGTAAAATACGCGATAGAAAAATAACCGGATTAAAAAGGGCTACATGTGCTCACCTTCTTAAGTCACTTAAGTCTCATTTCCAAATCAGTTTCTCTCTCCTCTCCTCACTCTCAAAACCGAGCTGCAGCCATGGGGGAAGGGTTAGGGTTTGTCTTTTTCTTTCTTTGATTTCTCTATGGTTAAGCCACCAAATCTTCCACCCAATATACCAATCTCATAGGAAATCATTCAGGGAAGCTATTCCACCCCTCCATTTGAGCTGATTTCGTTTGTGGAGGGAGATATCCATCACCCCATTTTCGGATTACTATTCATCCAAGGTGAAAAAGGGAGTTTTTGGTGGAGTCTTGCTTGTAGGTTACCTTCTGGACCTTGTATAAGCTTTTGGAGGTAATGAACCTCTATTTCTATGGTCTAGTTTTCATGATTTGAGTTTAAAAAATTTAGAATATGATTTGGTCGGAAAGCTCTTGAGTTTATATTTAAATTGATGATAAATTATTGTTGTTGTGGGGATATAAGAATGGAAAATAAGCATTGGTGTATGTTTGAAACAAAAAAATCCCATGGTGTATGGCCCTCTATGCCTCGGCCTTGATAGGGTTAATAGGGTTCATTGTGCAAATTTTAGTTTATGTATTAAGAGCATTTTATTGTGTTGGAGTAAGTATGAATGTAGAAGGAAGGCCTAAGTGGAAAAATCCTATGTGCTTTGGTCATTACATTTCGGCCTTGGGGGTTGTAAGGGACTTGATGTTCCAAAATTTTATTGGAACCATTTTGGGATACATGTATGTATGTTTAAGTTACTAACTAAGTGAAGAAATAATAATTTAAAAGAAAAGAACCCTTTTGTCTATTTTCCTTGTAGAGTTAGACCTATAGGGTGGCTTAGGGATAGATCTTGTTATATTTTAATTTAATAAAATGTGTTGGATTTCAAGATACTAAATGGATGAATTAAGAAGTGAAATGACTTGAGAAATTGTGAAAAATAACTTGGTTTTCCTAAGGGTATGTCCACGGTTTTTTTGAAGTAAAATGGCATGAATTATGTTAAAAATTCTCAAGTGAACACTTGATTAAGTTAAAGAACGCTAACGAGTATATGGTGGCCTAGACTTGTGTATTGGCATAGCATTGGCAAAAATATAAAGAAAGGAAGATAAGCGATAAAATGTATGCCTTATGAAAAATCTAGGCATGATAGCATTTTATTGATTTGTATTTTGGATTCTTTCTCTAGGTGCGCCTAGGGACTGAAAAGGATCGAAATCTCTTGAAGATATAAAAGTAACTTGTGTCACAAGTAAGCAGATTGATAAAGCTTCAAGAGGTAAGCTCTATGTTTAAGGAGTCTTTTCCTGCTCGAGTGCTCCACCATAGTTAGTGGACTGTGGTTGGAATGTATGACTGTTGATATGATACTTTGTATAGATGCATTCATATAGAGTTATTTGATAACATGATATGGCTTGCTCTGATATGATTTCTGTATTGATATATGGTACACTGATGTCTTCTTGGGGCTTCCCTGGGATTGACGATGTACACCTCTGACATGCTCTGGTTCCGCTTGGGATCCTCCCTTGGGAATGACGGCGCACGCCTCTGCTGGTTCCGCTTGGGGTCCTCCATTGGGAACACGTGCGTTGATTTCCGCTTGGGGTCCTCCCTTGGGAATGACGGCGCACGCCTCCGATATGAGATGGATATATGCTCTGTTCTGTTATAATATCTGTTATATGTTGTATTTGTATACTCTGTATCTGACTTTCATGCAGGAGTGAGCCAGGGGTATGGAGAATTCTCTATAAACCTGGAGCTTATTGAGATTTGTAATCTCACCCCTCGTTGGGGCCATATTTTCAGGTGCCCAGATCCCCGGTGAGACCTCTCTAGGCAGGGACGCAACCCGTGGCTGAGGATTTTGGACGAATTGGATTTTGAGTAGCTGTAGGCTACTTCTATTTTGGAGTATAGTGCTTTCCTTTAGTATTTCAGTATTTTGTGGATCATGATGTTAGATCCTTTATTTTGTATGTGGCCTGTATATGTTTTGTACATGTCTGTCAGTTTGATGCATGTACATTTGAGTATTCAGGCACGTTATATGATGTAGTATTCAATTATGTTCATGTATTGGATTGCATGCTGTTAGATTAGCGGCACTGAGCCAAGTTATGCATGTGCCCATGGATGGGTATCTGATTATATCTACATGACTGGTACTTCTGGATTGATGTGCTGTATAAATTGTTTATCAGGAAATGCTTTTTAGTGGGATTGGAAAATCCCCAGTTGTCCGATTTATAGAGGAAACTCTGCCCAATTTTCGTTTACGTCGAGTAAGAATTAAAGTAGAAAAAGAAAAAGTTAGCTCGTATTTTTGTAAGTTAAGTCTTCCGTTGTTTCTGTTTATATCATATGCATATTAATTGAACCGCCTCGAGACGAGGATGTTACAAAGAGGACCATTCATTCATTAATTTATTCGATTCCTTTTTCAAACATGCTCATGAGAAAGCAAGAAAAAGGAATATATGGCTATGGTGGAATTTCTTAATAAATATAATCTAGTATATAGTAAATTAAAGGACACCCTTAAATTCATTGCAGCATTAATTGTTTTCTTTGTCAAGTAAAAGAAGGCTCTGTTTGTAATCATAAGCCCAAGCATTTCTACTTGGTTTTATACCAATATCCTTCACCCCTATGCTCTTCTTAAGATCAACAAAATGGAATAACATTGGTTGCTCCTTCACCCGTATTCAAAATGGAGATGAAAATAATTGAATTGTGTGTAATCAGAAGTAAAATAATTTTTCTTTTTTTTACACTCTACACTCTTGGGATGTTCTATTATTATTTTTTAATATTTATGTTGTGAAATTTGAATATTTGACTAGTATATGAGTTGCTATATGTATTAAATATAAACTATATTATATATATTAAAAATATTATTTAATATCAAAACGTGTCACAACGTGTCGAAATTTAGCATTTTTTAGAATTAACGTGTCGAAGTGTTGTGTCCCGTATCCGTGTCCGAGCATCATTGATGCACAGTAGCAGCAAAAGGATACAATAGAAAAGAAACACAAAAGTGATGCATCAATATTTGTCCATATATTCATAAAGATTAAATATTATTAGCACCACAAAATTAATTTGGTTTTCCAGATTACAGTTATTAAAATACTACAACTAAAAACAATAGAGGTTGTAACTTACCCAGTAATGATTTAGATGGATCCAACTACGCTAACAAAGCAGAGAAAGAAAAATTAATTAGAAAGAATAAGGAATAGGGGTAATCCCTTTATTTTCAATAAGGAGCTTTTTACCAATCTTGTAAGAAGCATATGCATCGATGCATGCATACTCAACATGAGTTTCGGTTACCTCCTTTAGTTTCCATTCACTGGTACACACATCCTTGGATTTCTTCATATTAAGACTCACCAGCTCCTCTGCCAAGTATTTCAATTCTCTAGAAGAAAATTGGCCAAGCCATTGTGTCACAACCAAGGTGGATACATCAATGTCATTTCTTCTCTCCAACAAATAGTAGTCTTAAGCTTTTTAATATTGTTTTTAACCTCAACCCCAACAAATTTGAAGTCAGACTCTATCAAAAACTCTTGAGGGACTGTGGAATATCATCCATATGAAATAGCTGAAAGAGTAGGAACTTGCCCTCAACACAAAGTTGCAGGATTACAGCTTTTATCATATGGTCACACATCCATTAGTATCCATCCCAACTACCAATTGGTTTCCAGCATGTGTTGATAAAATTAGCAAAATAATTCCTCTGTTATTTTGGCTTTGCCAGAAACTATTGTTTCAATGTTTATTCTATCAAAGAGCGCCAAAAACTTAAAAGTTGATGAGTTGAAAATTACCATTTTGTTGGTAACATTTGCAGCCATGGACATATACACAAGTTATATGTCCCTTGAATTGCCTTCCCCATCAAGTTTAATTGTCAATAATCTGTCTTCAGAATTGTAGGAGAACTCCTCCTCTATATCCATTATACAATGTTTTGGTCTAACGTTAGAGTAGGCTCAGACAACAAATCAACCATATCCTCTTCCTCTGATTTTTATTATGCACTTTGTTGTATCCATGGTGCAATCCAGGGCTTCCACTTCTTCTCATTTGACATGTACAATTCAGGAGAAGCAGTAGAAGCCCTGGAGTGTGCAGCAGACTCATTAGCCTATTTGGAATGGAATTCGACTAGTTCACTTCTAGGGTTCGGTGCTAGGGTTTTAACTCTGCTTTGAAGCATGAAATGAAGTCATCCAGGTGCGGAACGGGTAAGCACCATGGATGCTGCACAGTGCATAATCAAAATCAGATGTAGAGGATGTGGCCGTTTTGGAGCCTATTCTAACGTTAGACCGAAACATTGTATGGTGGACATGAGGGAGGAGGAAGATAAACTTGATATTAACACTGATTCTTTTAGATATGTGCGCTGCCTCTTTTAAATATGCTAACGTTACAAGACTTGTTGTTACAAAGCAAAGGCTGATAACAGCCAATAACAAAGAAAGCCTAAACTATTGCTAAACTATCGTAACAGTATCACAACAACTAGGAGCTAACAACTAACATACAAATAACAAATCAGAATAAATAATATTTTGTTACACATAAATCTCCAATACTCCCCCTCAAGTTGGAGCATGTAAGGATGAAATGCCCAACTTGGGAAGAAAACCAAGGAGTTCACGTTGTCCCAAGGCTTTAGTGAACAAGTCTGCAAGTTGGGAACGAGACGGTAAGCTGTAGCAATATTATTGGACTGGATTTGTTCGCGTACAAAGTGACAATCTAACTCAATGTGCTTAGTACGCTCGTGAAACACCGGATTTGCTGCAATGTGTAACGCTGCTTGGTTGTCACAAAACAACTCCATAGGACTTGGATGCGTGACACCAAGGGAAGTGAGAAATGTTTTAAGCCATACAATCTCTGCCGTAGCTGCAGCCATTGATCTATACTCTGCTTCTGCTGAGGAGCGCGACACCGTGACTTGTTTCTTAGTCTTCCATGACACTGGTGATGAACCCAACATAACAAAGAAACCAGTGAGGGAACGTCGAGTAAGAGGGAAAGATGCCCAATCTGAATCACAATAGGCATGGATCTTTAGATCACAATCTGCTTTGAGAAGAAGGCCTTGACCAGGATCTCTTTTTATATACCGTAAAACACGAAGGATAGCCTCATAGTGAGCAAGGCGTGGGGAGTGCATGAATTGAGACAAGATATGAACAGCATAACTTAGATCAGGTCTTGTGATAGTGAGGTAGATCAACTTACCAATTAACCTTCTATACCGTTCCGGGTTCTCATATTCTGGTCCTTCATCCAATGCAAGACGATGATTTTGTTCTATAGGAGAAATAGCAGGTTTACATCCACTGAGTCCAGAATCAGAAAGAATATCTAGTGCATATTTTCGTTGACACAAAAATATTCCTTTCTTATTGCGAGCAATTTCAATCCCCAAAAAATACTTCAGATTGCCCAGATCTTTTATTTTAAAACACTGTTTCAAATATGCCTTGACTGCAAAACATGCTTGTGAATTATTACCTGTTAAAATGATGTCGTCTGCATAGACCAAAAGTGCAAGGAACTCATCACCTTTCTGCATAGTAAAAAGCGTGTAATCAGCTTTTGACTGAATAAATCCATATGCTGTCAATGAGCTACTGAGTTTGGAAAACCAATTCCTTGGCGATTGTCGTAGACCATACAGTGACTTTGTAAGACGACACACTTTATCTTTAGATCCATTACTGAATCTAGGAGGAAAACGGATATAAACTTCCTCACTTATTTCTCCATTTAAAAATGTGTTATGAACGTTAAGTTGGTGCAACTCCCAGTTTCTTGCTGCAGCTACTGCTAATAATGTGCGTACGCTCACCATCTTTGCCACTGGTGCATAAGTCTCACGTAATCTTCTCCAGCTATCTGATAATTGCCTGTGATCACTAGTCTTGCCTTATACCGTTCTACTGTTCCATCTGAACGATATTTTATTTTAAACACCCATTTACTTGGAAGAACATGCTTTCCTGGAGGCAAGTCCATGATACGCCAAGTATGATTATCTTCTAGAGCTGTAATTTCTGTCCTCATGGCTTCAACCCATCGTGGATCACGTATAGCGTCTTGAAATTTTCTTGGCTCATTGCCTGCATCAATAGCTGCAACAAACTCTTAGTGTTGCTTAGAAAAATTATTAAAACTAATATAATTGCACATAGGATACCGAGTACCTGAGGTGACATTGGTTTGAGTGGAGATAGACGAAGGAGTATGTGTTTCAGCTACTTGGCATGCGTAATCCTTCAAGTAACCTGGAGGCTTTCTGGTACGCTGTACTCAGACAAGATCATTACCTTGATTATGTTCCTGCTGCTGTTGTGAAGACACACCATCAGTTGAACTTGACGGAAATGAGCGCTGGTCATTTTCCAGCGAAGAAGGCTGCTCCATTTGCAACATAGGAGGACGTTGTTCCAGCATAGGAGTTTGCATCAACGAGGAGTCAAGAGTACTCCCCCTATCGTTCATAATGTCACGTGCATCAGGAGGAGCAGGAACATATTTACCAGGACGCGCACTATGGCCAGATTCATCCACATCGAAGAATTCTTGCGTCCCTGGCCTATGAGTAGTTTGTACATGAATCGGCTGAACAGATTTTTCACGAAATGGGAGGATATTTTCAAAGAATTTTACATCTCTGGACACAAAACTTTGGTGTGCATCTATATCAAACAATTTCCAACCTTTCTGCCCTATTGCATAACCAATGAACACACATTTTCTTGAACGGGAGGCAAATTTGTCAGTCGATTTTGGTCTGGTGTTAGCAAACGATAGACAACCAAATGTGCGCAAGCATGTATAATCTGGCTTAACTCCAAATAATTCTTCATGTGGTGACCTGCCTTGGAGGATTCTTGTAGGTGTTTTATTAATTACATGAACAGCCGCAAGAATACTTTCTTCCCAAAAATCAATCGGAAGGTTTGCATGGAACATCAAAGCACGCGACACATTAAGGATGTGCCTGTGTCTTCTTTCTACTCTCCCATTCTGTTCGGGCGTATAAACACATGTTGTTTGTTGCAAAATGTCATTCAAAAGCTTCATCATATTATTTGATTTGAATTCCGTCCCATTATCAGACCTTATTATCTTTACGGTCTTACTGAATTGATTAAAAATCATGGCTAGAAATTTGCACATACGATCATAAGTTTCACTTTTATCTACCAACATATATACCCACACATGCCTACTATAGTCATCGACAATAGTTAAAAAATAACGTGCACTAGAAGAAGAAGAAATTTTATACGGACCCCAAGTATCACAATGGATTAAATCGAAGCACTCTTTGCTACGAGAAAAACTTACAGAAAACAATGATCTAGTTTGCTTGGCACGATGACAAACGTCACATGCCTTACATGCAACTTTATTCTTCAGGACTTTAAATTCTGGAATTAAAGGCAAAATATCATAGGATGCATGCCCTAGCGTGTTGTGCCATAATTCGATTGAGTCTTCTGCTTGAGCTGCTGAAGCAGAAATACATAAAGGCTGAAACATATACACTCCGTCATGAAGTTCACCCAAACCAATCTCCCTCCTCAGCACTGGGTCCTGCAAAATGCAATTTTTATTAGTAAATATGACACTGTTGTTCTTGGAACGGAGCAATTGGGAAACAGAAATGAGATTGCAACGTAAATTGGGCACATATAAAACTTCTGATAATTTGAGATTTGCATCAAACACCAACGAGCCTTGTTTGGTGGCATAAGTAATAGAACCATTTGGTAGAGTCACAGGTAGAGGAGAAAGAGATGTAACCTCAGCTAATAAAGCTAAATTACCTGTCATATGACGTGAGGCCCCACTATCAACAAGCCATTTAGATTGAATACTCTTACCAGATAATTTTTCGTGTGCCTGAGGCTGGTTTACCAATGTCAACAACTTGTTCACAATATCCGGAGTCAAGATAGAATGTGCAGCAACTTGAGAACTTGTAGGAGGAACAGCCGAAAACGAACCCGCCACGACTGGATGTGAGCCTGCCAGCGTCGCATGAGCCTGTGTGTTACGTCCTCCTGATCGTCCGCCCCTTCCACGGCCACGAGAAGGAAACCTGTTGGGCGAAAAACCAAGAATATTCCAGCACTTGGACGGGTCGTGATTAGTTCGGCCGCAATGAGGACATGGACTCCATTCTTATGGTTTATCTGGATGCATACGTTGCTGCAAGGGAACTTATGGACGCTGCATGGACTCCGTTTGGGCTGCATATCCCACTACCTGACCACGTTCATCTTGACCGCGAGAAATGCTGCGATGAGTTTCCTCTTGAGTGACAATGGCATACACCTTGTTCACGTTTGGTAACGGTGTAGTATTCAAAATTTGCGAACGTAAATTGCCAAACATACTTTCATCCAATCCCATCAGGAATTGGTACACCCGAACATGCTCACGATCATCGTCAACATCCTTGGCATACAGACAATCACCAGCGCATACACAAGCCCGGTACGTCTTACTGGATTCAAGCTCGTCCCAGATGGCGCGTAGCTTGGTATAGTAGTCACTGACACTGCTGCCTTGCTGTCGGATAGTAGCAAGACTAGCCCTGAGTTGATACTGTCAGGAAAAATTCTGCACCGCATATCTTTCCTTCAGGTCTTCCCATAGGTCTTTCACTTGATCAAAACACTTAATGAACGGCTGAAGCTTGGGGTCGATTGTATTATGAATCCACCCGTTAATCATGGAATTACACCGTGCCCATGCTCGCCATTCAGCTCCAGTTTCGTTGACTGGTTTTTTCATAGCTCCAGTTACAAACACGAGCTTATTTTTAGACTTGAGCGCGTTTTTCATTAACTTAGACCAATTGTCGTAATTGGCTTCCCCCCGAAGCAGCACCGTTGTGAGCATAGCCCCTGGATTATCAGATCCTCCCAGATAGTAAGGGGAATCGGGGTCAGACGGCGGCAAGGAAGCATCACTGTTAGCCATGGCTAGCTTTCACGCTCTGTGTATTTGCGGAAAAAAAAAACGGATCGCTCTGATACCAAGATAAACTTGATATTAACACTGATTCTTTTAGATATGTGCGCTGCCTCTTTTAAATAGGCTAACGTTACAAGACTTGCTGTTACAAAGCAAAGGCTAATAACAGCCAATAACAAAGAAAGCCTAAACTATTGCTAAACTATCGTAACAATATCACAACAACTAGGACCTAACAACTAACATACAAATAACAAATCAGAATAAATAATATTTTGTTACACATAAATCTCCAATAGAGGAGTTCTTCAATAATTCTGAAGATGGATTATTGACAATCAAATTTGATGGTGAAGCTGATTCAAAGAACATAGAACTTGTATATATGGCCATGGCTGCAAATGATACCAACTCTACCGTTATGTTCGACTCACCAACTTGTAAATATTTGGTGCTCTTCGATGGAATAAAAATTGAAACAACAGTTACCGGCAAAGCCAAAATAACAGATGAGTGGATTCAACTAATTTTATCAACACATGCTGGAAACCAATTGGTAATTGGGAGGGATGGATACTGAATGGATGCGTGACCATAAGATGAAAACTGCAATACTGCAACTTTGTGTTGAGAACAAGTGCCTCATCTTTCAGCTGTCGCATATGGATGATGATATTCCAGAGTCTCTCAGGAGCTTTTTGATGGACTCTGACTTCAAATTTGTTGGGGTTGGGGTTATGAACGATATTAAAAAGCTGAAGAATGAATATGGGTTGGAGTGCAAAAATGGCATTGATGTACTTGGCAAAGGAGCTGGTGGGTCTTAATATGAAGAAATCCAAGGATGTGTGTAACAGCGAATGGCAACTAAAGGAGTTAACCAAAGATCAAGTTGAATATGCATGCATCGATGCCTATGCTTCTTTCAAGATTGGTAAAAGGCTCCTTATTGAAAATAAAGAGATTATCCCTATTCCCTACTCTTTCTGATTAATTTTGCTTTCTCTCCTTTGTTTGCATAATTGGATCCATCTAAATCGTTACTGGATAAGTTACATCCTCTATTGCTTTATGTCATGGCATTTCAATAATTATAAGCTGGAATTGATTTTATGGTGCCAATAATATTTAATCTTTATGGATATATGGACAAATATCGATGCACAACTCTTGTGTTTCTTTTCTTTTATATCCTTTGGTGCTAATGGGCATGGTGGATTTGCATTCAATGGTTGTGGCACGTTTTTTAAATATAAGACATGAATTTGAATTTTAACATGGACATTTTTTTTAAATGTTTGGCTTGGTCTTTTAAAAACTTTATCATGTTTGAAAATTTACTTAAAGAGCTATTTTACAACAAAACCTTTAAATATGCTAAGGCCTTTATCGGGGCTAAACATTTAAATGAGTAATAATAATAATAATAATAATAGCATGTGCAACCCAAATTTTATACTAAAACCCGAATGCACATTCTATGCCCTCTGAATATTTCTTACCCAACTGGATTTTGGGTTGATTGTGCTCAAGGTAGTTAAAATTGAATTTTTATTTAGAAAAATAAAAATAAAAGATTCATAAATAAGTAAAAGTGCTTGGAATGTTGATAAAAATATTTTAATAAATTTTTTTATAAAAACATAAAAGCGTATTTTAATAGGAGTTTTTAACTATCATAATTGCGCTTATCCACATTTATACACACGGAGAAAATCAATACAATATTAATGAATAAAGATATAATCTTTGAATATTAATTTAATAATTATGTCATATCACTCAGGAAATCAACCTCTTATCATTGGCCAAATGCTCCATTAATGATATTAAATATTCCATCGAATGAGGAATCACGAGTGAGGGGCCTCCGCCTACCCAAAACCACTTCGGCTATAATGTTTTGTTTGTGCTATCCTTCAACATACATCCAACCTAAAAAGACGTAAATATAAATAGAAAAATAGAGGAAAAAATATTATTCAACTCTCTTTTTTAAAGGTTAAATGTTTAGTTAACTTGAAAATAGAGTAATTTTGTCAAATGTTGATAAAAAGATCAGTGGTTGGTAGAGGTGAAACTGGGCCGGGCCGGCCTACAGGGGCTTATGGCTCGGTCTATGTCAGACCAGACCTAATATAGTATATTTCGTAAAATAAGCCGGGCTTAAGCTTTGAAAAAGCTTGTTTAATAAAAAGGCCGTAGGCCCACTTTTACAAGGCCTGGCCTATAAGCCTACAGACCGGCCTATATTGTACTATTTAATTTAAATAAAATAGAATAGAATAAGTATGTCTTGAAGAAAAAACAAAAGATATAAATTTAATCAATTGCAATTATTTATAACTTAATTATATTCAATTATACTTTAATAGAAATATGACTTTATTTCTTATATAGGAGGAACCCACATCTCAGCATATTAGATTGTGTATATGAATATATTAAAAGGTTTTTGGAAGATGTTATACTTACTACAAGCATCGTGATGTGTTTGTTAGATTCATGTAGTTATTTTAATTTACATAGTATGGATTTGTTTGTTGGATATGATGAAATATATGTTATTTAGTTTGAGCATTTTGCTTTTGAAAGTGACTTAATTACAGATTGTATGAGTTTTGTTGTGATTCATGATTCTGTTTGGACGTTAAAATTTTGATTTTTGGTTTATTTGAGTATTTTGTAAATTTGATTCATGATTCTGTTTGGAAGTTAAAAATTAACAAGCTAACGGGCTAGGCCAGACCATTTGTTTTTTTATAAACGGGTCAAGCCAGGCTAACAGTTAGACTCGTATTAGGCTTGGGCCAGGCCAAATTGAAATTTTGCTATGTAGACTTGGGCTTTTCGAGGCAAAACTTGGCCCAGCCCAGCTCACTTTCACCCCTAGTGGTTGGTAGATAAGGAGACATCAAATAACTCGTGTAGGGCATACTACATTTGAACTTGGTTTAGCTTATTCTATAAACAAGTTAGGTTAACACCATTTATAATGCTATTTAGCTAAAAAAAACTAGTTTCAGCCATGACGGATATATAATTAAATAATACAATATAAAGGTTACATAAGGGACCATCCAATGCCACTTTTATTGTTGTAATATATGTAACTTGCAAAAACAATTTAAAAATGGAGTTGCCTTTTACCTTTGACGAAATGCGTAATTTATAATCTTAAGGGGATTTATTTTACCCCACACACAGAGAGAGATATCAAACAAAGTGAACAATAAAATTCTAAAATCTAATTAATAAGTATGGCAATAAAAACGAGAATACACTCCCCTGTCTCTCTTATCTCTATTCTTCTTCTAATTCTTCTTAGTAATTTTACAACACGTTATCAGTTATTAGCACGATAATTTCTAACGCCCCTCTCTATCTCTCTCAATGTGTCCTAAGAATACCGAGAAGAAGATGTAGTTAAACACATCCATATTCTACTGAATATACTGCGGTGATGCCGCCAAGCTCCGCGACGCACAACAATGATCAGAAAAAATACTCTGGTTGAGAACCTAATGGCGACAGGTACGCACACGTCGAATAATCCTTATTTTTTTGGTATGCATTCAATTTGAAAAGTGACAATGAAAAGTGAAGTTATAAAATGTATTATAAAATATATTTCTTTCGACAATGTTAAGTCTTAGAAATGTAGGACCGTCACCGGGCAAGTTTCAACCTTCCTTTATTATAATATTATGGAAATGATTAAAGGATATATTAAAATACTCATTATGAGAAAATGAATATTCATTCCATTGTGCTTTAGTATTATGTGTGCTGCTTTGTTTTATGTACCATTTTATGTGCTTTCTGCGTATAGTGATTTTAAATTTTTATCATGAAATTTGCTATTGCACCAATATTATCTATCATTATTTGATATTAATTACTAATATTAATGCATTAATGCATCTTGGAATTACATTGTAATTGATATTGGCATATCATTGGAGATGCATCTATTGTTTGGTTTGTGAGCTAAAATCGCATATGATAGAATTTGAACACATGCTTATGGAGTTAACTATTATGTATTTCTTGTCTCTGAATTGGTCTCTCTCCAATGGAAGTTACAATGTTTCTGCTCCATTTACAAACAATTCTTATTGTATCTGATGATAAACTCATAAAACTAAAGTACGGTGTTAAATTTCTTAGGTAAAGCAAAAGTCATATGAGCATGCCACTTTATTTGCAAGATCATTAGAAGCAGCCCACTAATTTAACATGCATATTCGTACTTGTTCCTAATTATATGGCTTCAGTATTATTTTATTTATATGGATGATAAATAAATCTAAACTGATTCAACATGAAGTTCTACTTTTCATTTTTGGATCTATTTTTACTCCCATAACTCATCATGGTTATCTTTTGCTATTATTTTCTTTCATTCAATTAATTTTGATGGACCTGATGGGTTGCAACCGAATGATATCGATTGTAGGACTTCTTGTTCCGATTTAATAAGTTATGTGCAAATATAATACTTTTGCCATAGCATATTTCTTTTGTATATTTAACATTAATATGCATATGTGGCTTAATTTAACATTGTAAAAGTATAAATGCACTTATACTCCTGAAGTGGCAAAAGATATTTGAGAAATTATATATCCTCGTACTCAGGTGTCTTATGCTCCTGAAGTAGCAATGATGTTTGATAACAATCCTTATTATTAATTTAAAGATTTTCCAATATATATAGTGTTATGTCAAATGTTAAAAAGTCATATTTTCATATCTTTGAAGTGAGTGAAAATAATTATAATTTTTGGACATGTTGTTTCAAAAGCATTGCCTGAAGCAAATGCCAAATCTATGAAAGATTCTAGATATTTTGTGAGCTATGAGCACAAGTAATGACATAACTAATAACATAACCCTGAAAGGATGATAGAAATCCAAAATTGGATCAAATCATGAAAAGGAAGGGAGCTAAACGAAAGTGGCTAAATGAAATGAATATGGCAAATTAAATTAAGGGCAAGTATTATGAATGTCATGCCATTGAAATTAACCTCAATGTTGAGGCTAACAATATCTTTATTCGTTATTGCTCCTGAAGTAGCAAAATCCGAATTATTTTATCAATTACCTATATACAAAATGATTTTAATGCCTCCATATGTGATGCATGTAATCACACATATCGTTATACTATTATTACTACAAATATTGCAGGTAAGAAATGTGTATAAAAAGAAAAATTACCTGTTTTGCTTCCAATATATATTAGCATGATTGAAAAACATGTCTTGGTAAATCAAAAGGATATTGATTATAATAACTATATTATTTGACATGACCGGATAGACCATCCCGGATCAAATATGATGCGAAATATTATTGAAAATTCATATGATCATGCATTGAAGAACCAGAAGATTCTTCGATTTATTGAAAATTTATTGAATTTTCTTGTGCTGCTAGTTCTCAAGGGAAATTATCACCGGCTAAAGTTGAGATTCAATCTCTTACATTTTTAAAATACATATAGGGTGAAAAATATGGGCCCATTCACCCATCATGTGGACCTTTCAAATAATATGAATTTAATAGATGCATCTACAAAATGGCCACATGTTTGTCTATCTTGACATTTGTGAGATTGTTTGCTCAAATAATAATATTAAGAGTACAATAAAGACAATTTGTCTTCATAATGATGGTGAATTTATATATTAGCGAAATTATTTATTAAATGTCTTCAATTGATTACTAGAACATTGCCTATGAGAACAAGGCTTCCTATTTTTGCATGGGAATATGCTATATTTTATGCTGCAGTACTTGTACGCATCATGCCAATAAGTTATAATCTCCCCATTACATTGGCTTATGGTCAGGAGCCAAATAATATTTTTGATGTGCGATTTATATTCTAATTACTCCACCACAACGCACAAAGATGAATCCCAAATATAATTGGGAAATATGTTGGATATGAATTTCCTTATATAATATCCTGAAATAATGACTGGAGATTTAGTGGATTGTTGTTATCAGTCTTTCCAACATGAGGGGGAAAGAATAAACAGTTGGAAAATTTATTATTATCTCATATAAATCCTCGCACAAAGTAAACATGAGAAAAGATATTATATATCGACTGCCAGATGATTTCACTGACCAATAAGTCTAATATTCCAACTGTAAATGCTCCAATTCATATTGTACAAAGGATAAAAATCCTCAAAAAGGGAGGAGGAGAAAATGATTAAGATGATCATAATATGGAGACACAAAGACATAACTTTGATCAAACCTCAAGGGAGGTTCAGGTACATGAAAATAATGAAAATAATGAAAATGAAGAGATATCGTAGTTATGTCATTACAGGAAAAAGTTGGAACCGTAAAGATATAGTTGTTGACAACATTTTGCATAAAATGAAATGATGAAACAAGACGAGTGTAACACCCCGTAGTACCCCGGTTGTTAACATACATGATATTTAACATTCACAGCGGAAGACTTTATTTGAAAAGGAATAAAGCATCTTATAAAAATACGAGTAAACTTTTTCCAAAATATTTCATAAAAACATTTCTAAAAACGTTCACGTCAGATACTGCGAAAGCGTAAATCTAAATATACATCTACTAATTAATCCCAAGAGCCAGTATTAGTGGCCATTGACCATCAAGATATGACATCAAGTGTCATTCCTGACGGAGTCTCACGGACAGCATAACGGCTGTATTTCGGATAACTAGAAACATGATTCCACACATACAGATAACCTAATTAATACAACAATTTAAACAGATAGCTTGCAAGTCCCACACGGACTCCAATCCCCTCAATGGGTCAATAACACTAATAAGGCTCTATGCCCAAATTAACTGAATACATGCATCAAGTCTATATTAATTCGAAGTATAAAAGTATCAGTAAATAATCCATGGCTCTAAGAATACTATCATAAGCCTAAATAAATACATACAATAATCTCCATAAAATAATTAAGCATGTTAACAAGTCTACATGCCAACATCAAATCTAAACATAATATAAAATCATCAGCTGCATCATCAACTACTCCAATGCGGGGGCCTTGCCCCTAGAAGCATCACCACTACTCTGGGTACCTGAAATGATGTCCCCAAACGGGGTAAGATAACAACATCTCAGTAAGCTCAAGGTTCATAGAGGATCCTCTAACCCCTGAGCCCACTTCCTGCATAACAAGTCAGATATAAAGCATATAATACAGACATACAGCATAAACATAGCATCATAATATCATCCTTGTGTAACCCCAGGGTCAAAGCCATAGACGGTTACACATGTGTGACTTCCAGGGTCAAGCCATAGACAGTCAACACAACCTCAGTATGAAATAGCTCACAGAGTCAAGTCATAGGCAGCCTACATACCATGATCACTGGCTAGGATCCTCATAACATATATCATCAGTGCATCATCATAACATCAAGATCATATAACATCTATATGAATGTGAATGAATGCACATATACGTCATACCATATACTTCCATACAATATAACCATAATGTCCACCATCATGGTGGGGCCACAAGAGAGAGGAGTCAACTAGAACTAGGAGCTTACCTTAGGGAGCTTAGTACAAGCCCACACTCCAATATAATACGTATGCTCCAACAAAATCCTCAAGTGCACGGTTCTCTAGGCACACCTAGAGTAGGAACCATTCACATCATTAATTACATATTAATTAATCAAGTCATCTCCACGACTTAATCATTTAATGATTCCACTTTTCATACTCATATGCCAATAATATGCCCATTACAAGCCTAGACCAATTATTACTTATTACATATTTTAGTGCATTATTACAAGCCACTTTAATCTTCAATTACTTGCATAGCTTAGAATCACATGCAAGGATCACTTAGATTATTTTCAACTCATCCTAGACATATTTATGATTATTATAAGTTACTAAGGGTTCCCCTAAGCCCACTTAGCTTAAATATCACTTTTACGGTTTTTCCATAATTGTACATGCTTCTGTTTTCTAGTTACTGGGCGTGACTCACTTGTTATAAAATTCTCATCTTTTAGTACGTTAATCTAGACTCAATTACCTTTCCAACAAGGTATCATATGCCTCATTTTAAGTTTCCTAGCTCCGGTTATCACCATTTGAAGTTGGACAAACAAAGCTGTTTGCCAACTCCGAACAGGGCCCTAAACATCCTTTACCATTTCTGCGATTATGGAAATTCTACTAAATTAATTGCTCTAAAAATTTTATTTAGACAATTAGACACCTTTATATTTAATTATACATATTATGAGCCTAATTTGAGTAATAATTGAGGGAGAAATAATTCATGGAAGTGCCAGCCATGTACAGCGCCCCTGCACATGCCTCCCTGTGCAGTCCTCACTCAAACGAACATACAGAATGGAATATATCTTCAATTGATACCAAATTTGGACACCACGTAGATAACTTCTCAATCTTCAATTTGATATAAGGCACATCCCTATATGACCTCTGTGGAGGGAGATATGCTCTCCCCAATGTTGTCTAAAAACTGGTTACTTAGCCTTAAATGTGTTTACTTAACAAACCTTAATTACTTTTGATTATAAATCCTAATTCACATTAATTCTTGGATTTTTCTATTATTAAGTCACATTATGAAATATCCTTAGTCTCATTATGTCATGATACTTAAATTTTACTAATTATTTAATTAGTGTACCTAAACCTTACTTTAGTCCAATTTTAGAGTTAAATCCTTGATTACTTTTGTTAATTAATCTCTACCCTTAATTAATCACCTAATTCATCATCTCCTTAATTTTAACACAACTAAACCCTTATGTACTTTATGGGGCAGATTTGATTAGCTATATTAATTAGGATTTTTAGCCATTATTAATCATGATTAGTGAGTTTTACTTAGAGTTAACCCACCTAGTTAATCTTTCTAATCATTTTTCCACACTTAACAACTTAATCACATTTTTTTGTCATCAAACCCTATCCTTACATGATATGGCTGAAATGTTCATGGTCCATTTTTGAGTTCATAGTCATCTTTTTACATGAACATCACTCAAAGGTCCAAAGGTGGCACCTTTAGTCATCCAATCCATCATTCCATGGTTCCAAACACACACACACTTAAGAATCATCATCAAACCATGACATTACGAAATTTTAAACAACATTCTCCTCATGAACATATCAAAACCAAGGCACTCAACAAGAAAAAAGGAGGCTTTTTGGTTCATATTTCCCAAGTGGGAGCTTACATCTTCAAGGTTTCTCCTTTAGCTCAAGTCTCCACCTTTTTCCACCAAGAACACACCTTTAGGCAAGCACACACCTTCATGAACATGCTCATGAGTTAGGCTCAAGAACATAAGAAGAAAAGATGATATTTTTCATGAAAAAAATTTAAGAACACTTACCCAAAAATCAAAGGAAACAAGCAAGCAAGTGTGATTCTTCAAGAGAGCTCAAGAACACAACTCCATAGCCTTTGCTCTCCACAAAACCATGGCTGTTTGGGATGATAAGGGACACGAAATTTTTGATTCACACCATGAAAATGGTATGGTTGTGAAGAGGAGAGTGAGGGGAACAATCTTTGTGAAGGAAGTTTGGTGGTTTAGAGAGATTTAGGTGAAGAAATCTTAGAGAGAAGTGAGAGAGTTTTCAAAATTTGAAACTTAGAGAGAGAAGGAGGTGAAGGGGCTGCTGATCAGAAATGGAAGGGAAGGAGAGGAGGGTGCCCTAATGAGGGGTGCCATGTCACTTAAGTGATATTCGTCCTTTAGTGAGACCCGGTGTAATTTTTAACTGATCCGTCGTCAAATTTTTACCCGGAAACTCTCAAGACTCTAACTTTAAGTACTTAACATTAATTTTGTCTAATTATCATGTTCATAACTTAAAAATTTGATTAGTAGATCACAGATCCACTAACAGTTGTTTAATTGCACTGTAGTCTTTACCGGTGTTCTTAACTGTACCCGGATTTCATAATCTTCTTAACTTTAACATTTTTGGTCTAATTATGACTTGTTAGGCATATATTGGTCTTTATTTCTATTTTCTTATCTTTTTCCTGTTCCGGGATTCTACCGGATGCTGCTACAGCAGTACAAAATACCCAGCAGAAGTGACTTTTCAAAAATACCCCAATATGGGTATCAATCTTCACCAAAGCATATCCTAACCTCATTCATGATGTTTATATCATTAGATTAGCTCTCTAACTATAATTTGCTAACTTGGAGCTATTCTACTAACTGTTATTACGTCAGCAGTCAAATTTAACAGATAAAAATTCATCTGTGCATAATACCTCAATATGGGTATCAAAATTCTTATAATTTTATGCTCATTCCATTTATGACTATAAGGTCCTCATTATAACCCTCTAATTTAAAAGTCATATAATTAGGGTTATTATATTCACCACACTTTTTAAAAGATTTTGTCCTCAAAATCAGATCATACCTGATATCAAAATCGGGATATTGCCGGAGAATATCATCCTCCCGCTCCCATGTGGCATCCTCTTGTGTCAATCCTTCCCATTGGATCTTGATCATGGGAATAACTCTATTTCGAAGTTGTTTCTCATCTCGAGCAAGAACCTTAGAAGGTCCAACAACGAACTTCAGGTCCTTCTTAACCTCTATGTCATCATACTGTACAATGTGTGAATCATCAGATATATATCTGCGGAGTTGACTCACATGGAAAACGTCATGTAAATTCGCCAAGTTGGGACGTAGAGCAAGTTGATACGCCACCGGTCCGACCCTCTTTATTATCTGGTAGGGCCCAATGAACCGTGGACTCAACTTCCTCACTCCCAAGGCACGCCCAACACCTGTAGTAGGTGATAGTCGGATGAATACATGATCCACTTCAGAAAACTCAAGGGGTCTGTGCTTGGCATCATAGTAACTCTTCTGACGGCTCTGGGCTTTCTTCAGCCTATCTCTGATCATCTCAATCTGCTTCGTAGTCTCTTGGACCAAGTCTGGCCCCAATAACTGTCTTTCTCCGATCTCCGTCCAATAAGTAGGTGCTCTACACCTACGGCCATACAAGGCCTCATAAGGAGCCATGCCCAGACTGGCATGATAACTGTTGTCGTAGGAGAACTCAACCAGTGGCAGGTACTTGTCCCAAGTATTACCCTGCTCAAGCACACACGCTCTCAGCATGTCCTCTAGTGTCTGAATGGTCCTCTCTGTCTGCGGGTGATAAGCAGTACTCAATCTCAATTGAGTACCAAAGGCCTCATGTAACGCTTCCCAAAAGCGTGAAGTAAACTTCGGATCCCGATCGCTAACTATGCTTTCGGGAATGCCATGAAGCTTCACAATCTCTCTAACATATAGTTTGGCTAGCTGCTCTGTGGAGAAGGTCGTCTTGACTGGAATGAAATGGGCGGATTTAGTCAACCTATCAACCACAACCCATATGGAATCAAATCCAGCCTGGCTTCTTGGTAATCCAACAACAAAGTCCATGGATATACTCATCCACTTCCACTCCGGAATATCTAATGGTTATAGCAAACCAGAAGGCTTCTGATGCTCAATTTTTACCTTCTGACAAATAAGGCACTTATTCACAAACTGGGCTATGTCTTTCTTCATCCCAGACCACCGAAAATTCTGTTTCAAATCTTGGTACATCTTAGTTGCACCTGGGTGGATGGTGTACTTACCCATATGACCCTCTGTTAACACTTCTTCTACCATTGGTCCCTTCGGGACAATTAACCGATCTTTGTAGTATTTCACATGAGAAGCATCGGTGAACACAAAATCTTGCTCTTTCATCATTTGGATCCCTTCATCAAGCACTTGGGCCGCTTTAACTTTTTCCATTAACGAATTTTGGACTTCGACCGTAGTCATGAAATATGAAGTCTCAAATGGTGTCACAGAAATTCGCAAATCCCTGAACTCCTCAATCAAATCATACTCTGCAATCATCATGCTAGCCACACCCGTGGTCTTTCTGCTCAAGGCATCAGCCACTACATTCGCCTTTCCAGGGTGATACTGAAGGTAAAACTCATAATCCTTCAGGAATTCCATCCATCTCCTTTGTCTCATATTAAGCTCCTTTTGATCGAATAGATACTTCAAGCTTTTGTGATTACTAAAAACTGTGAAGGTAGCACCATACAAGAAGTGTCTCCATATTTTCAATGCAAAAACCACGGTCGCTAACTCAAGATCATGAGTAGGGTAATTCTCTTCATGTGGTCTCAACTGTCTAGAAGCATAGGCCACTACCTTTCGCTCCTGCATCAACACACACCCTAATCCATACTTGGATGCATCACAATAGATCTCAAATCTCTTCTTCGGATCAGGAAGAATCAGAACCGGTGCGGTAGTCAACTTATCTTTCAATTCTTGAAAACTCACATCACACCCAAGGGTCCATGCAAATGGCACCCCTTTTCGGGTCAACCTAGTCAATGGCAAGGCAATTCTGGAGAATCCATTAATAAACCGCCTGTAGTATCCTGCTAAACCCAGAAAACTTCGGATCTCAGTAACACTCTTGGGTCTCTCCCAATCCAGCACAGCTTCAATTTTACTCGGATCAACAGCCACTTTTGTAGATGATATGACGTGTCCAAGAAACTGGATCTCATGTAACCAAAACTCACACTTGGATGGTTTGGCATATAACTGATGCTCCCTTAAAATCTGTAGAACTATCTTCAAATGCTCTGCATATTCTTCCTTACTTTTGGAGTAGATCAGAATATCATCAATGAATACCACAACAAACTGATCTAAATTAATTAATAATGTCTTGGACCATCCAAGCCCATTACAACAATCCATGCGCCCTTTTCCCTCTAAGGTGAGCATCCAAACTTCTTCTTGGGCTAACAACCATTATTAGGCCCAAAAACTTTAATGCTATAATGTCAAGACAATAAGGTGTTAGTGTGTGACCCATTAGGCCTAACTTAGCCACTGACATAAATGGGCTTGGGCTCAATAAGACCACAACCCATTTAATGACAACATAGAGCACTAGGAATGCTTTGTTGCCCCAGAGCTAGTTAGGTTAATGACATGATCATCCTATTAAATGTATTTGGTTACCGTATGTATTTCCTTTCGTCTCGGTTACCTTCCCATTAAACCTAGGGAGATGAGATGTATCAACCCTTGCGGTTTAGGGTAAGCTTTAATTCGAAATAGGAAATCTTCAATTTACTGACTCTAAAGGCAGATCATCTCATGATCTCTTTTACTATGCATAGATTCCCGAGTCCCGTAAATGTCATCCTAATTTCTCCGGTTTACAGATAACTTAATCTCTCACAGAGATTTGACGAATTCCTTCAGCTTATTACCCTAGGCTTGTGTTCTTTCAGGACATGCCCAAAGGTATACCTATGAATCTCCATGTTTCAGGAAGACGATATATACAATCAAAACATGCATCTAGAACATAGTCTAGGTGAAAAACTTTTGGTTTAAGGAAAGACATACCCAAAAAATAAGAGGCTGCTCTAATGATACTATTTGTGAGATTTCCTCATAGAGCCTCTTTGTGGGTCTGTTCAGTGCGAGCTATACCCTTATAGGTCCACTCACGACTTTAGCTAAGACATCTCCATATCTGTAGCTCATGAGGTCTTTACCTTGTATCCGAATACAAGTAGATAAGTCGTGCTAGTCTTACCCGAGATTACTGATCCCCATTTTTAGTGTCTCTAGACTAGGAACATAAAATTAGGAATAAATATCTAGTATCCTTGAATCCTCATGATCGTGATCTCATCACAAATATTCAAGAGATACCTATTCTATTCCAAAGGGTTTATCCAGTTACTCATATATAAACAATGATATTGAGACAAAATATGAAACATGATAAAGAGTGCTTACGATTTATTTGCGACAATATGAAAGGTACACATATGTCCTAATCTAATCAAAAGATTGTCTCTAGGACATCCATATACTAACAAGCTCCCATTTGGCCTAGAGCCAATCAGACCTAAGATGTATACCCAAAGCCTCATAATGACTATCATGTTTTCTCTGAGAAACAGCCTTCGTCCGAGAATCAGCCAGGTTATCATCAGTGGGAACATAATCCATATCTACATCCATTCTATCAATGATTTCTCTAATCAGGTGATATCTGCGGAGCACATGCTTAGATCTTTGATGAGACCTAGGTTCCTTTGACTGCGCAATGGCTTCAGTGTTGTCGCAAAGCAATTGTATGGGGTCATCCACGCTTGGAACCACCCTTAGTTCATATATGAACTTCTTGATCCACACGGCCTCCTTAGCCGCTTCTGAACCAGCTATGTATTCAGCTTCTGTCGTTGAATCTATTGTAGTCTCCTGCTTGGAACTCTTCCAAGACACTGCCCCACCATTTAAGGTGAATACGAACCCTGACTGTGACTTGCAGTCATCTTTGTTACTTTGAAAGCTGGCATCAGTGAATCCTTTCACTGAAAGCTCATCCATCCCACCATAGACCAGAAATACATTCTTAGTTCTTCTTAAGTACTTAAAGATGGTCTTGACTGCTGTCCAGTGACCCTCACCAGGGTCAGAATGGTATCTGCTCGTAATGCTCAAAGCATATGAGACATCTGGTCTCGTACATATCACGGCATACATGATGGATCCAATAGCTGAAGCGTATGAAATTCCACTCATGCGATCCTTCTCAGGTTGTGTCTTAGGACACATAGCCTTGGAAAAATGTACCCCATGACTGACGAGAAGAAAACCCCTTTTCGACCCTTTCATGCTAAACCTCTTTAGAATCTTGTCAATATACGTGGATTGAGATAAACCCAGCAGCCTCTTGGATCTATCTCTATTGATCTTTATACTAAGTACAAAGGCTGCTTATCCCAAATCCTTCATGGAGAAGCTTTTTGAAAGCCAGTCTTTTTTTGTTTGTAATGTGGGGATGTCATTTCCTATTAGTAATATGTCATATACATAAAGAACCAGGTAAACAGCATTACTCCCACTAACCTTCTTGTAAACACAAGGTTCTTCCTTGTTCTTGATGAAACCGTTACTCCTAACGACTTCATCAAAACGAGTATTCCAACTCTGCGATGCCTGTTTTAGCCCATATATCAACCTTTGCAGTTTGCATACCATTTTCTCTTGGCCTTTGGTTTCAAAACCTTTAGGTTGTGTCATGTACACTTCCTCCTTTAAGAATCCATTCGAGAAGGCGGTCTTGACATCCATTTGCCAAATCTCATAGTCGTGATATGCTGCTATGCCAAACATGATCCTAATAGATTTGATCATGGAAACTGGTGAGAAAGTTTCATCATAGTCAACTCCTTGTCTTTGACGATATCCTTTCGCAACCAACCTAGCTTTGTAGGTTTGAACGTTGTCATTTGCATCAATCTTTCTCTTAAAGACCCATTTATTACTGATAGGAACTATTCCTTGCGGTTTTGGAACCAAGGTCCATACCTTGTTTTGATACATCGAATCTATTTCAGATTCCACGGCTTCAAGCCATTTAGAGGAGTCAACATCCTTGACTGCCTCCTCATAGTTACTAGGTTCATCATCCTCGATGGTTTGTTGATTCTCAATCACAAACCCATACCTCTCAGGTGGATGGATGACCCTACTAGACCTACGGAGTTATGTGTTCACTTCTCCATTGGAGAATGTCGCCTGCGAAGCAGACTCGGGTTCCTCAATCTATTCATGTGGTCCTTGAACTTCTTCAAGATCAATTTTGCTCCCACTGGCTCCTTGAGAGATCAAATCTTTCTCAAGGAACTCAGCATTTTTGGACACAAACACTTTGTGTTCTTCCAAGGAGTAAAAGTAGTATCCCTTAGTACCTTTGGGATACCCCACAAATAGACATTTAGTACTCTTAGCACTAAGTTTGTCTGATGCCAACGTTTTGACATATGCTGGCGATCCCCATACCCTGAGGTAACTCAGGTTGGGTCTCTTACCATTCCACATCTCATATGGTGTGGTCTGAACAGATTGAGACGATACCCTATTTAGAAGGTATGCCGTCTTGTCTAAGGCATGTCCCCAAAACGATTTTAGAAGTTGAGTCTCACTCATCATAGACCTGACCATGTCTAACAAGGTCCTGTTTCTCCTTTCGGAGACACCATTTTGGTGTGGTGTGTAATGTGCAGTAAGCTGCGAGAGAATTCCATTTTCTCTCAGATAATCCTGAAACTCATGGCTCAGATATTCGCCACCACGATCTGATCATAATGTCTTAATCATCTTGCCACGATGTTTCTGTACTTCATTCCCATACTCTTTGAATTTTTCAAAGGCTTCAGATTTATATCTCATCAGGTACACATATCCAAATCTTGATTTATCATCAGTAAAGGTAAAGAAATAGGAGTATCCTCCTCTAGCCTCTATAGACATTGGACCACAAACATCAGAGAGAATGAGTTCTAATAACTCACTAGCCCTATGACTTTCAAGCCTTTTGGGCTTGTGACAAGTCATTTTCCCAGCTAGACAAGACTCACATTGTCCATAGGATTCCAAATCCATGGAATCTAGGTATCCATTTGCATGCATCCTAGACAATCTTGTTTCGTTTATGTGCCCTAGTCTACAGTGCCAAAGATAAGATTATTATATGTCATAGGTCGTTTCACATTTACATTGAGCACTTCAGTTCTCATTTCCAAAACATATAAGCCATTTATTAAAGAAGCAGTACCAAAAACAATATCATTCAAAATGATAGAAAATATATCATCCCTAATAGTGAAAGCAAAACCATCTTGTTCTAAACAAGAAATCGAAATAATGTTTCTAGAAATGCTAGGAACATAAAGACAATTATTCAAATGCAATAAAAGGCCCGTAGGCAAAATGAGGTCAGTATCTCCAATAGCATGAGCAGCAACTCTTGCTCCATTACCAACGCGGAGGTCCACCTCGTTCTTCTCCAATCTTCTTGGGCTCCTAAGTACCTGCAACGAAATGTAAATATGAGAACCACATCCGGTATCCAATACCCATGAAGTTGGATTAGCATAAGAATAATTTATCTCAATCATGTAAATACATGAGGTAGAAGCATCACCATGCTTCTTGTCCTTCACACTCTTCAGGTAGTCTACACAATTCCTCTTCCAATGGCCTTTCTTGCCACAATGGAAGCACTCAGCATCGCTTTTGTCCTTGGGTGCATTCTTACCCTTCTTTTTTCCTTTCTTCTTCTTGGGCTTTCATTTGGGCTTAAGAGAGTTGCCTTTTGTAGGCTCCTTGCCCTTACCCTTAGCCTTAGAAGGCCCACCAATCAGAAGAGCGTGAGCTTATCTTTCTTGATAGACATTTCAGCAGTTGTTAACATACATAACAACTCAGGCAGCTGAAGTGAGGTGAGGACTAAGTCATTACTTAGCTCAACATCCATCACGAAGCCTAGATTTCCTAGCCTCTCAATGAGCCCGATCATCTTAAGAACATGACTGCTCACAGACATGCTCTCAGACATCCTGCATGAGAACAATTCTCTAAAGGCCTCATATCTCTCATGCCTGCCTTTAATATCATACAACTCCTTGAGATGCAAGATAATAGAGGGAGCATCCATATACTCATGCTGCTTTTGCAATTCAGGCGACTCAGATGCCAACATAATGCAAACTGCCATCACATTGTCATCCATGTGCTGTTTATGAGCTTCGAAATCGAAATCTTCATAACCAGCTTCCCCTTCCTTAGGAGCTACGGGTAAATCAGCATCTAGAACATAAGCTATCTTTTCGGCCCTAAGAACAATTCTTAGGTTTCGATACCAGTCCATAAAGTTTGAACCGGTCAGTTTGTTCGTATCGAGTATAGAGCGCAGTGACATGGATTAGTCATAC